>NW_014541783.1:158688-410110 GCF_000741045.1 Vigna radiata var. radiata
TCGTTAGGTTTGTGACGTGAATAAGAGATCCTTGGTTACATTGAACATGCTAATGCATGTCTTGTTACAAAATTATACCATAAAACACAATCTTGAAGTGAAGCCAACGGTTTCAGAGAATCGAAAAATAGTTATACTGGAATAGCTACAAGTATAGCTGGATAAGTTCATCACTAACAACTGATGGAGTAAGGACACCTAAATCAGTGAAAAGCAGAGTGAGATACTGAGGAGGAGTATAATCCCGTGCAGAACTTTCAACCTCAACCTTGGATGGAACAGGCACACCAAAATCAACAGGGCGTAAGGCAGGGGCCAAATCCTTTTGATCCAGAGGGTAAAATCGAGCAAACTGTCAATTGCATACAAGTATGTAGCAGGTCCATTACTAATCGAGTTTAATTTTGATACATGGTAATTATCTTATTCTAACAATCAATTAGACAGAATTTTATACACGACTTTTAAGGTAACTGTGTATTACAAAACTTGATAATCTCACCATTGTTTATACATGGCAACCATTATTGGGTGAATATTATAAATTCAACTTTGAGCAAAGCATAATGTTGAATTAAGCTAAGAGGTTCTCATAGGGAATCAACTGACTTTTTTGGTTAAGACTTTCTTCTTATAACTTATAAAATACTTTATTAATAAAACAAGCCAAGACTCGTGATAATATTAATCAATGGGCTAATATTTTGAGTTAAACTCCCTTCGAATGCCTAAGTCATTAAGTCATAAAAATTACCATGTTAAACAGTGTATTCTAATCAAATTCTTATTGATCAATATAACAACTACGCAGAAAATGGAAGCAAGCATACCTTGTAACTTTCAGCAGCCACATAAACTGGCTTGTTCATACTCTTAGCCACCATTGCAATTTGGTAAGTTCCCATCATGTTGATTATACCACCACTTTCAACAACTCCATCTGCCCCAACAAACACCATGTCAACCTCATCCATAGTATAAGCCACTGCAGAGTCTATAACAAGCTTCACAGGCACATCAAGCTTCGCCAGCTCATTGGAAAACCGCAAACCCGTTCTATCCGGTCTCCCCTCTAAAATTTAAGAGTGATCCATCAATTCCATCCTTAAAACAATACCCTCTTTCTCAGTTACTCCTTAAAAAACTACTTAGCTAATTCTGGCAATAATAGAAATCAAGCTTAGTAAGCTCAAATACAAAACATCCTTCAAATTAGTGTTCGAACTTAATCAAAATACAAGAACTAAGAGATTAAAGCGGTGAATATATTTTCAATACTAAAAAAAATTCGTTGCTTTAGAGAGAGCAGAACCTGTGCACAAGACTCTAAAGAGCTTGTTATTCTGTGCAGCGAGTTTGAGAATCTGAAGCACGACTCTGGAGAAACCGTGAACAAGAATTGTGCAACCGTCGAATATAAAATCCTGGCTCAGCATTGCAATGATTTCGCGAGCCTGAAAAAGGAACCGATTGAGAGAGTGATGATGCGAGTGAGTGAAAGGGGGGTGGGGGAGTGAGTGAGTGAGTGAGTGACCTTGAAGGAGATTTCGCCGAACTTATCGGCGCGTTCGAGCAAGCGAGACTTGGCGGAATTGAAGTCTTCGTACTCGAGAGCGGAAGTCCTGGTGACGTATCGCATGAAGAGATCGCAGGCGGCGGTTAAGGAGATTGAAGTTGTATCCCAACACTGTGTGCAGCGTAACAACGGAACAGAATAGATTAATGATAATAATCAGAAAATCAATTTCAATGAGAAGAGAGAGGATCGGGGTGGTTACTTTGAGGGAATCGGAGGCGCTTTTGAGTTGGATTTCGAGTTGCATCATGGTTGTGGCCTTGCTGGAGCGGATGACGGCGGCCAAGGCACGAATGGCGGCGACGGCTTCCGCCAAATCGGGGTGCTTGCGCCAGGTGTCGAACTCCTCGATGACGGAGAAGGGTTTGTCGGCGTCATTGTGGGCAGGAGGAAGAGGAGGAGATGGAGAAGGAGAAGAAGGGGAACGAGGGACAGTGGCGGACTGAGCCTGAGCAAGCCACTCGGTGCTCACTACCCCGAACTGCACCGCTCTGTTCTCGTAGTACGCCGATGTCTTCCGATTCTCCATTCAATTCCTCCTTGTCTCACTTCCTCTAAATCACCCAATCATTTTTTTTATTTTATTTCTACACTTTAGAAATTATTTTTAATTAATAAATCAAAAACAAAATTCAGGGTGAAATAATTATATATTTTGTTGAGATATAAGGTGAATTTGAGTTGAGATATTTTTCATTTCAAAAGGGAATAATACTCCTGGAGAAGTGATAGTTTTTAGACACAATATCTCCTTTTTTGGAAGTAACAAAAATCATTTAATACGTTCCCTTAAAAGCATCTATAGTTATGATGAAAATAAAAACACTAAGAGATTTAGATGTTTAAATAATTCAATCGTGAAAATATAATTCGACTCAATCTTAAGACTCAATTCGACTTAATTTTGTTACAAATGACAAGACAAAATGGGTCAAAAGAATATGCAAGCTAAATTAGCTGTTCTCCCAAAGTTTACTCCAGCAGCTCTGTGAGAAACACTTAAAACTCTTTTCTCTCTATACCATCTTGCAGTCACCTGAAAAATTTTTCAGAACTGAAATTAGGAACGAAAGGAACTGCTGACATGTATAAGAGAGTAGAACTGAGAATTAGATGAGACTAAAGAACAAGATATGTTTTTTCTATTGCCCTTTCGCCATGTTCTCGTCAAACCACAGCCTGAACTCTTTCTTTCCATGGCTTTGGAAAGAGAATTTGATCCCGTGTGCCAGATAACTGATTTAGGAAAAGCCGTGTCTTATCATTCAACTGTAATTTGTTTCCATGTTTACCTGAGGCCAGAAACTAATTATATTCAATGAACTGTGTCGGTGTATTGAATAAGCAGAGTACACCTATTATTGCAATCACATAACAAAAGTTACACAAAGTGGATTGGAAAGAACTTGTACAGATCTTTAGTTTATCATATCCGTTTTCAAAATCATAATAACACACGGGATAAGGTTCAGATTGGTGGCACTCCCATTGCTCCTTAACAAGGCTAGTATCCATTATTTTATAATGATTTTAATCGTAAAGAGTTTCCTGCCATTTCTGATGCCTTCAAACCTAGTATCACAAGTTGGTGGGATCAGAATAGGATTTCCGGGATTACTTGTAAACTCATGGAAATGGCAAGCTTTCTCAAAGTTCTAGATATGCAAAGTTGTCAGCTGGGTTGTGCCATGTGGAAGAAAAAAATGCATCCCATGGGTCTTTTTATAGCACGATATCTACTTTCTCATGTTTGACACAAGGGGTACTCCCAGCTGATTCATCTCCCCTCTCTATCCAAAAGCTCAATTTTCATTGCCATGTTCAGAGCTTCCAATTCCGTGTCTTTGCATTTTGGTATGTCCTTCATGTTCAGGCATTCTCTGATCTGATTCTTTTCTCCGTTACCTTTTTCAGGTTTAGCTTCATTGAATCCTTCAGGCTTAGCATTCAGTGTTGATGCCTGTGCTCAGGTCTTGATCTATTCCTTAGCCACACCACACGTGTTCATTGATGAGTGGCAGTTATACTCTACATGTTCTAAAAATCATCTACTATATTACTAAGCATGACCATTTTATTTTATACACAGCCTTTCTGCGTTAACATGGCTAACATTTGAAATATAGTGCACTTCCTTTAGATATATTTTGACAATAAGTTTAATTGTGTTTTCAAATCACATGTCAAATCGCATCCTTCATGTTCTTCTCCTCTTCAATCATATACTATACAAAAAAATATAATGAACAGGAACAAAATACTGAAAACATGGTTACACACTGTTAAGAACTTATATTCAAAGAAGGTTGGGGAACCTTCAAAACTAACATCCACCCAATAACCCAGAAACAGAAACTAACTCATACGAGAAATCCTAACTAACAAGCTAAAAGATAGATCAGGTTTAAATCCTATTTTCCCCCATTTTCCTATAATACATTTTGAAAGGTTTAATTGTATTCAGCGGTGCTTGATATCTAACATATGTAAACTAAACCTCACCAGCTACCAACAAACAAATGCCAAATATTAAGCAGTGATGAATAAAGAAAACAGTAGCTGGAACAAACCTACCAAACACCAAAGATGGAAGGCTATAATTGGGAATCAGCACCTTAACGAACTCATGGTACAGCGAGGAAACATCTATGCCATCCTCCACCTCGAAGGCGAACTCGTGATCGGAAGCAGCACACCATGCCTTCAACCACAGGGCGTCCAGGCCACATTGCCCGTCCTATAATGCACAACCTTTTCACCGATCGCGTCCACTGAGGCGGCGAGGGGCACCGGGAGAGTGCGGTGAGGCGGTTGAAGACGAGGACGTTGACAACGAAGTTGAAATTGGGGTCCTGTTTTGGGTTCGAACCGCCTTGGGAAGGTGGAACTTTTCATTTTTAATCTCGTATTATCTTACAATTTTGTAAAGAATATTTTTTTTAATTATTTTGGGGGTAGATTCAAATTTATCCCGAAACCTAATTATTTTGGAAATATTTTAGAAAACAAAGCCAATTATTTGATAAACTTAATTTGTTTTATAAGTATTAATATAAAATATAATTTAATGAATAGTATGTTGTACAAACAATGTTCATCTAAACTAGTTCTGCATAATTTTTAAGCTAATCTTTAGAATTGAAGAAATTTGGAAAATTATGTAAGAATAAAACAAGTATTTTTAACTTAATACACGATTATTTATATTTTATTCCACACAAAAAAAATACAACTAGAATACAATTACTAAATTTATAAAATTTAAATTTTATAATTGAATAGTATTTAGTTAATTTTTGTAGAACATTTTTACAAATTTTAGGAAGTGCTTATAGAAGTTATTAATTGCGAATGTTAACAATTAATCATTTCAAGCAATATTTAACACTATTAAATAGAATACGTAAATGAACATTATGAAATATATATGTGAGAATTTGACTTATCATTTAAAGTAAAAAAACCAAACAGGCTCTATGTTGAAGAAGACCTTTTCTATTTTTTTAAAAAGACGAATTACGGGATTATTTTTATTTTTTCAAAAAAAATACCTTTTTTAATAAAAAAAATATTGAAGTAAAATATTTTAATTTCCAAATTAAAAATGTAGATCGTTAGCTTTATACTTGTAGGATCAACATAAAATAGATATAGACAAAGCCTCTTAAATCTTAAACATCGAATGATTAATCCTTTTTCTTCACTTCTAATTCATCCGTTTGAATTTATACTTCTAATTTTCTTAAATAGTTATAATCAAATCCTCCAATTACTCTTTTTAGTGAAATAATTAGGAACTTAAGTTGATTTTTTCAAAGAAAACTATTTAAAAGATTTAAATATATAGAACTATTGAATATGGTAAAAAAATATAAGGCTATTTCAAATTCAATATATATGAAAGAAACTATGGTAAAAAAACGTATCATTAACACTTCTATGTAGAGAATTAAAGGATGCATTTCCTGAAGAAAACAAAAGTGAAATTGAATTTGATTTCAATCATTTTGTGATTGATTAATCACACACGCACACTTTTCCTGCAAAGCTCAACATAAAAACTGTATTTAGCAATCGATATGCTAATTCTAGCTAAATCACTCAATATGCAAATCACTACTGTTGTGGAAACTGGTGCTTCCAAAATACTTACATTTTAGAGTTTATAAGATTGTATGCTACAACAAGCCCCATAACTAGAGAAAGATCTATATTTTGCTCCACTACCATTGTGAAAACATCATCTCCTAAATCAACTCCACTATGTGACTTCTTCCTCCTTAGCTGCAAACATAAAAACATGTATAAGTAAAATAATAATAACAATTCTAAAATCCTTCTACTATGTTCTTCTACCAATCTTCCACTTTCTATATTTTTTTTAATGGTAGGTATTCAATGATTTTCAATAATACTAAAGCATCATCCATCACGAGTACATCACAATCACCAAAGTCATGTTTTCCAAACAAGCTTTCATCTTTCAGAAAAAGTAATGGTTCGATGACACACTTTACATTCATTTGATACAAAATGTAATGGTAAAATAATCATAAAAAAAGAACAAGGACAGTATGACACACATTGACATTCATTTGACACACCTAACAAGAGCAAAATGGTCTTAAAAGAATGAACTTAATTTTGTAGTTTTTTGAAAAAGAAAAAAGTAAAAAGTAAAGAAAAATAATGTCAAATGAATATAAAAAAATTATGTATATCAAAGTATATTTTTTCATAAAAAAATCAATTTTTGTATTTTTACAAGAAAAAAGAAAATAAGAAATAAGAAAAGATAATGTCTAATAACTATAAAAATTTTATGTGTATTAAAATATCATTTCTCTTTCGAAAACCAATTCCAAAAAACATACAACACTAGTCTATGACGCATAATAAATTTAACAAAAATGATATATTGATACACAAATTTTTTATATTCATTTGAGAGTATTTTTTTTACTTTTTACTCTCTCTTTTTTCTTTATAAAAGTACAAAACTTCAATTTTTTTATATCGTATTACCTTTGTAATGTGTGTAAAATAGATGTAAAGATGTCTCACTTTATTGTTACTTTAAATTTAAGGAAAATGTTTTTTCAACAACTTTTTTACTTCCGTTGATAACTCGTGGTTGATCTGTTTCAAATCTACAAGCCAATAAAATAGTGACACATAATTTATTGTCAAAAAATAATTTATTGTCAAAAAATTGTTAAAAAAAATTATTAGCATATCATAGTCCTAACTTTAAAACCTACCCTTCCCATAATTTTACCTAAATCTGCACTACATGTGTAAAAAAAACAACTAAACAATCTTCATTTAATGCATTGGTTTTTATGCAAATCTCCCTTGCTGATAGATATTAAAGATGAATGAATTGAGTTCATGAGACATTTGAGGAACTGAAATTAATGGTGTGTTAAACTTTTGGTGATTAACAAGATGTAAGAAACCTTACCTCTGCAACCACCACTCCAACCTCATTAGATATTTTGCAAGCTGAATTGCAGGTGCTGCTTTCTATTTTATGAATATAGGGTTGGTTTTTGTCCAAACCAAGTTCAACTTCATAGATCGAACCCCCTTTAGAGATCTTATAAGTTTTTGAAACTCGAAAGCATGGTCCTTTGTGATCATTTCTTGTTGCTGGAAATCTATAACCCTCCCAGAATCTGGACAACTTATATTGCTGAAACCACAAAAGACTAAAATAATGTTATATATCAGAAATTTTACGTGAAATAGTTAAGAAGTGGACTTTAAACTTAATTCAATCTCAGAAAACTGATTTTAAGATGAGGTTTACATTTATTTATATATTATAAATTGATATTAACTTTAATCGACATATAACTTCCAAGTCGATGTAGGATTTCCAAGAAAGACTGTGCATGAAATTTGCTTACCTTTTTTAGCATAGTGAACAAAATATCACCATTTTGATCCATGAGATGAACTTCTGCTCTATGCTTGCAGTTGTAGTTATCAACTCTGTATGCAATTTGGCCATTGGAATCAAAGACAGTGCACCCTTTTCCATTGAGTACAAGAGATTTCATCCATAGGGTAAAAGTTTCTTGCTTGCAAGTGAAAGTGCAGGTAGTAGAGGATTCTAGTGCTAATTGGGGACAAACTTTTCCCATGGTTGTTGAAATTGTGTGTAGCATGTCACCAATAAAAGGTTTTTATATACTAATGGGATAATCATATATTTATAGCCACATGAAATTTTTAATCAAAGTCGGTTAAAGAAAATAAAGCATAGAATGATTCTCAGTGAGTGGTTTGAGGATGAAGGCAAAACACAAAAATAATAGTACAAAGCACACATGATATAAAATACAATATCATGTCTCATTTGTTAATTATGTTTTTGTTTAATATGATTTCTTGGCGTGTTCTTTGAAATTAAAGCAAAACTCCACAACTGCAGCCGTAAGCTTGTTTAGAACTAATTGCCCTAAACCTTATCATCAATATATATAATACTGACTTTTTGCTGCAGGTCATATCAGACGTTACATAATATAATCCCCACTTGTTGCCTGATGATGAAATGCAGATGAATATATGCCATTCAATAGTTTTTTTTATAGTATTAGTAGTTGCACAATGCAAAGGTTTCATTATTATTATTATAAACCAAAGTACGGAGACTTCAAAATGATATTATTTTATATTATACTTGCTGGTCTGCATTTTTACACACTTAGTTTTAATGCAATATTGTACCACCATATAAATTAAGTAAATTATATCGTTTTATTAGAGAATATAGTATATTGTCTGGGCTTTAACATGGTGATTATGGAGACATTGACATATTAAAAAAATCTCAAAAAGTAAAATTTGCAAAGGAAACTTGAATGTTAATGAATACAGAAAGTTTATTAAGAAATATTTTAATAATTTTTATTTTTAATTTAAAATAAAAAAATCAGAGTTTATTCAAATGTTATTGATTTTAAAACTTAGAATTTATTTATAATATATGAAGGTATTTTTCTCATTTAAAATTTAATACACTGATCAATAGTTATACTACTAGTATATTAGTGTATAAAAACCTTTTATTGTTGACATGCTAGTATTTATTGCATTGGATACTGATATTTTGACAATTCTTTTTAATAATTTTTTTTTATAACAGCACATGTGTCATTATTTAATTAGTCTGTTTAAATTTATGTTTAAAAAATATTTGAAACGAATCAATCATACATTGTATAAATTGTCAAAAAATTGTAAAAAAAAATTGTTAAATGAACTTTTTCCTATTTTATTAGTATGCTAATATACTATCACTCTTGTGAATATTTTTTATTTATTAGGTCAAGAACTATTTTTTTTTTCCATATTAAAATTATAGTTTATTTAACAACATGGTTAAGTGGTTAAACTTGCATGTGAATGTTTGCATTTGGTCCAAGGCTTCAAATTTATTAGGCCACTTGAGTCACTTGAGTCAAATAATATGGCTCCAAAATCAAGAAACAACCAGAATTGAATAAAAACAGCAACAAAGTTATAATTAATATATATAACTAGAATTGAACTCTTCCATCACCATTTCTTCATGAACGTTACTGCTTCTACTTCTTCCTGAACACTAACCTTATCATTGTTTCTTCCAGATCAACATTGACCTTCTGGTATTTCATTTGCTCTGTTTATTTACTTGTTTATCTGTGTTTGAATTAAAAATTATCTTGCCTCCAATTTTCTCAGATATATATATATATATATATATATATATATATATATATATATATATATATATATATATATATATATATAAAAGAATTGTGAAACAAGTTTTTCTCATAAATATAAGATTATATGGTGATAACCTTTCAAAATATTTATAAAAAAACGATAAAACAAAGTAACGTAATATTCTTGATACTTTAAAATAATTTAAGGACGAAAGATATATTTAAATTTCGTTTTAATTTTATTAATTAATTCTTTCTTTTATGTATAAAAGAAAAAACTGATTTGTTAAGTTAACGCCTGAGATGAAGTTATTATTTAAAATAATTTGTACATGAATAATATGTGTTGACAAGTTTCAAGAGTTATTTTTCAGTATATCTTACTCTAGAATGGTCATTTAACTTTATATTTCAAACTAATATTAATTAGTATAGGCTAACAAAAGTAACAATTTTCAATTTTGGGGTTCAAAAAGGAAAATAAAAATTATATAGAAACCCACCACCCTCGAAACCAAAAATTACCTATTTCTAATTACTTACAATTAATATTAATGTGATTAATAGATAAATTATTTCATGTTTCAAACATATTCTCAGAAAATTTATATTTAATTATGATACGCTCAGAAATCATAACTAAGACTGTAACCATTTGAGTTTTGGCAAAAAAGAATAGCACAATGAAAATCATCGATACAAGTAAATTTCATCGTTGTCTTCTTAATCATAAAAAAAAATTATATATCGTTTAGAAGTAAAGACTTAAAACAGTTAAATATTCTATTTTTAGAAATATCTTTTAAAAACAAAATCAAAATAAAATTTCATATTCTGGACAATATCCTTATTGTGTGATTATTAACTCGATAATAATTCATACCAATCTCCATAGGAAATAATTATTTTATCAAAACCAAACTTATGGCCTTAATTGGATTGTTTAATTAGAAGTTTAAGTTTTGACCATTTATAAATATTCAATTCAATAAAATATAATTTTATTAAATGAAATGAAAAATATTACTTAAAGTATTTAATATTTAATATTTTTCTTATAAAATCCATAATAACTTTTGAAACATTTACTAAAATTTAAATAAAAACTATTTAATATTTTGGACAAAAAAACATAAGATGCATCACCAAACCTAAAATAATATTTAAAAAAGTTTATGTGGAGCTAATTTTAATGAGTATATCTTTAATGTACACTAACATTGAAGCTAATTTGAATATTTTTAGCTTCTATATCTTAAAAGTAGTTTTAAAATTCAATATATTAGACTAAACACATTAATTACTATGCTAATATCACTAACACATTAGTTTATATATTTTTTCCTAAGTCAATGCTTTAAGCTACCTTTATTACAAAATTAGCAGAAGAAGTAAACATTCGAGGATCGCATTTACATGCCAAAACATGTCTTAACATTAATTTGAAAGTGATTAATAAACCAAAATAAAAAATATTAATTTGGTACGTCATTTGAGTTTCTCAACCACTATTTTGTAATTTTAGGTTTAAATTACTAGTAGTATATTATGATAATTTTTATAATATTGGTGACGCTAACTATCTTTGTTTTTTTTTTATAATGACTTTTTATAAAAAAAAAAATACATTAATATTTTTTTACAATTATTTTTCCAATCACTTTTATTTTTTCCGTAATACTCAATATTTTTTTTTATTAGAGTGTATTGTTTTTTCTACATGGTTTTCTCTTACATTCTTTATTGTTAAATTGACTATAATTTATTAAGGTTATTAAATATTTAAAAGAATCACTAAATACAAATCATAAAAGTTTATGTTTGTTAATTAAGAATAATGTATTTCAAATGATAGATTATAGAAGAGTGTGTGTTGTTTATGGGGTTGGTAAAATGCATTAGGCTCACGTCAACAACATAAAAAGTTAGTTTTGGATGGATATGGTGGAAACTTAAGATGATTAATTACTGTTTTAAATCAACGAGTTAATTGATGTGAAAGTTTGAAATATTCAAATCCATAATTACACTCATTTAAGTATAGTTCAGTTCATAATTACATTCTTAATATGCATTTAATTTTATTTCAATGAATTTGTTTTAAATCCAGATCTATATTTTTAGATTTTAAACTTAATAAATTTAGTTGGATAGTATGAATTATATTATTTTTCATTTTAAAAATTCAAAATCAATATATTCCAAAGAAATTGTTTAATCAATACAATATTTTCTACTGTAAAAAGTTTCTTAATTTGAGTTCCATTTTAGACATATATACAGAGTGTACATAAGTGCTTATATTCTCATAATATAAAAAATGAAAAAAAAATTATAAACAATTCTAACAAATAAGGAGAAAAAAATACATAAAAGAAACAAAATTCAATTAAATGGTAGACACTTATACCTTATCAATTTAATGTCGAAAAATATCTTAACATTTAATAAAAATATAATAAATAAATTAATTTAAACTTATCATACATATGTATTTTCATTTAAAAATAAGTCCAAATAAAATAGATTAAATAAATATTCATTTAATATAATTTAGACCTAAAATTTTATTTAAAAATGTAATTAAATGTACACACATTTCAAATTCAGTAGGAATAGAATGAGATATCATATATATTTGTTTCATAGTTTATCAATTTATTGAATAAAAAAGCCAAGATTTAAATAAGTTAATCACTTTGCTAATCATAATATAATTTTCTAGACTTTATCATATGTTTATATAATTAAAATTGGTGATGTCAATCTCATCTGGGCTGCATTTAACTTAAAGAATAAAAATAAAATCATTATTAAAATTTGATTTTCGCAAAATATATATATACAAAGTAATAGGTCGCTTGTTGCTTAAACCATAGGTTAGATTTTGAATAATTTGTGTCCAACGTGTTTTTCGATTCAACCACGAATCATACGCGGTTTTGTTTGTGGATAACGTTAGTGAATGACACGTTCCTTAATTATGTACTTTTAATTTTTCTAAATTATTACAAGTCAGAATTAAACTTCACTAATCAATGTCTTTTTCAATTTAAATATCTGTTATTAATTTTTTTTAATATGATAGTATATAATAATGTAGAAGACATTACCATTATTAACCCTTGTACATTTTCTTTCTTGTTGTAGACACACAAAATTTTATGGTTTGGTTTTGGAATTATGTATGAAACAAAAGGACATTTAAGGAATTTACTGTGTTGTTGAATGTATTGCCTTTGACTTTGAAAGCTTCACTGAACTCTGACAAGTCTTGCTAACATGTTATTTATTACCTTGACTTTGTTCAAAGGAAAACGGACAAAATAATATTAAAATAATGATGCAAGAAAATCTAAAATCTTTGATTTTAGTGTAACGCCATCAAAATTATTTATATATATATATATAATAAATATAATAATTGTATAATTACAATAGTATATCCTTAATGAATTTTGATGGAAGCATAAAAATGAGTTATTGACATGAAAAATGCAGAAAATGTACTTAATATTCCTTGAGAAATGGATTTGATTATTATTATTAATTAATTAAATTGATTTTGTCAGGCGGGGTCACAGGGAAAAGAAATTAGAAGGTTAGCCAAAACGACGACTAGTTTCTAACGAGAAAGAGATGGAACGAAAAGGGAAAAGTCTTCACTCAATTTGCATATCCAATTCGGAATTTTCTAACGATCCTTCCTTTCCCAATTTCGTGTAATCGGATAGAATTTCAGACAGTTGTGACAACAATTATTATATTTGTGTGTATATACTTTTTTTTTTTCTTTCCCTCAATTTAGATATAAAATTATCATAGATTAATTTGTGTGGATGACGATGATGATGATGATCAGGATCCAAATTTGAAGTCGTAGATTATCCATTCTACAGCGAATCGTTTCTGGGTTGGTCTTTGATTCCCTGGATTTTTCCCTCCGCGTTACCTTCTTCATTTCTCTGTATATCTCTTGGTATATTTTGAAGTTTCGGTGTAACAGGGTGTGTTAACTACGTGGGGGCAAATCTGGTTTGCAACCTTTTATTATATTTACCCGAGGAGGATCAGATTGTGATTTTGATGGGAATTTGATGTGGCTGTCTGCTTGAATATCCTGTTTGATCACCGGGGCTGTTTTGTTTGATTGGCTAGAGAATTTTGGTTTTTTGGGGTTTGTTTTTGCAATGGGGAAGAAGTGGAGTAGCTTGACTTTTTGAGTTGGAATTTTTACATGAAGGGTGATGTTTCAATTGCGTGTGATTGTGAAGAAAGGTTTTCATCCAGGTGTGAGCTTTTTTTATCTCCTTTGCATTAGGTGGCTTTTTTCTTCCTGGTTCTTTTAATTTGACTTGCAGTCCTTGTTTAGTAGTGAGGAGTATTTGTGAGAGTTGAATTGGTTGAAAGGTGGGCAAAGTTGGTTTCCTTGTATGAATTTTGAATTCAATGGCCAAGAGAGGTGGCGATTGATTTTTTCCCAAATTGTGGATTCGGTGTTGAATTTGTTTCCTAGGCTGAATGATGAACCACAAACCGCCTCGACAAGGTTGGGGATTGTTTGTGAATATAGAAGCATGGAAATTCAGATTGTGAGGGTTTGCATCTGAGTGGTAGCTTACAAGTATAATTGCTTAGGATAGATATATGGGATTGATTTTATATCTGTTGGGGTTCTAGTTCTTTATGTTGGATTAGTTCCCTATTCTAAACATGGTCTGTTAGGAGTGGCAAATGGACAAGTCATAATGAACCGACAAACAAGATTGTTTGTCAATGGATGCAGTGGACAAGACTTTTTCTGAGCTTGTCAGCATCGTCAAAACGTGGATTCCCTGGCGATCTGAACCGGCAAATGTGTGTAGGGATTTTTGGATGCCTGATGAGAGTTGTAGAGTATGCTACGAGTGTGATTCACAGTTCAACTTGTTTAACCGTAAGCACCACTGTCGTTTATGTGGACGGATTTTCTGTAACAAGTGTACAACAAACTCTGTTCCTGCCCCAGTTTGTATAATAGTTGGAAAAGATTCATGTACAACAAACAAGAGTGCATCAAACAAGCTTGAGTTGGAAAAGATTCGTGTATGTAATTATTGTTACAAGCAATGGGAGCAAGGTGTAGTTGCTTTTGATAACAGTGTTCCTGTTTCCAATCTGGATAATAGTGCTTCAGCATCAACTTCAAGCTCGAATAGCAGTAAAACCAGTGCCACTGCAAACAGTAGTAATATTACTCTTTGCTCCATGCCTTATTCAGTTGGATCTTATCAACAAACGCAGCAGGGTTCTGTTCTGAACCTACATAAATCACCTGTGAAGGGAAAAGACACGGATACTGATAGGGAAGGCTTATCGGCATTAGGAGGGAGGAGTGATCTTGTAGCAGATCTGGGTGATTCATTACCGAAGCAATGTGGATTCGCAATTAATAGGTATTGTACTGTTTTGATTTAGTTTTCTGATGGAGAACTAATGCTTGATTGATCACATTGATATTTCTTTAATCAGGCATTTGTCATGTAGTTTTGTATTTATATTTGTCTTTTGTCAATATATTCGTCATTGTGCTTATGAAACATGAGAATCCAAAGGGCGTGTAATAACCTTTCATTATAGTTTTTATGATAACCGGAATTATGCCGGGGAGTCTTATAATTTAGGACTTTAACATTTTGTTCCAACTGGCATCTACAGGTATCAGGAATCCTTGAATCCAAATATGTGAATGTTATTTACTATTTGACCTGGTCTTTATCTAATCGGCTCTGCATTCTCAACCAACCAGCAGTTTTGTGTTTAACCAGTGCTCTTACTTTTTCTAATATTTTGTCATGGATCATGTGATTTTTTCTTGTTTCAGGACTGATGACGATGAGGATGAGTATGGTGTGTATCGGTCAGATTCGGACACTAGACATTATTCTCAAGTGAATAACTACTATGGACAGGCTGAGTTTGATAGGATAGGCCTCATTGATGGCTCAAGGAAAGTGGATAATGATGTAGAAAACATTGATGCAAAACTCCCTTCAAACTACAGTTTTGACACTGACACACAGGGTTTGGAAGGAGCCCCAATTATTGCAAAAAATGAGGATGAACCTGATATCTGTGATGAAAATGAAGCCCCTTCCTCATTATATGTCTCAGAGGACGTTGATGTTGAACCTGTTGATTTTGAAAATAACGGACTTCTCTGGCTCCCTCCTGAACCAGAAGACGAAGAAGATGAACATGAAGCTATTTTGTTTGATGATGATGATGATGATGATGGGAATGTCATTGGAGAGTGGGGGTATATACGTAGTTCTAGCAGTTTTGGAAGTGGTGATTATAGACAGAGAGATAGGTCAAATGAGGAGCAGAAGAAGGTGATGAAGAATGTAGTTGACGGGCACTTTAGGGCATTGGTAGCTCAGCTGCTGCAGGTTGAAAACCTATCTGTTGAAGATAATGACGAGAACAGTTGGCTGGAGATTGTCACATCTCTGTCATGGGAAGCGGCTACAATATTGAAACCAGATATGAGCAAAGGTGGAGTGATGGACCCAGCTGGTTATGTGAAAGTCAAATGCATAGCATGTGGGAATCGCAATGAAAGGTAAATGATATACTTCAATATATTTCATATTACATGTTCTATCTACTGTTCTTGTTCTTCTAGATCAGTCGATATATCCAACTTGTCAATTTGGAATGCATTTAGCAATGGGGTTTTAGAGCTCAAATCCTCTTTTTCGTGCATGTATACACACAATTTGTGTGTTTCCACATACAGATTGTACCGGTTCACAAATATAATAAACAAAAGAATTATTATAGAGAATTAGTCCTGTGGTTTTTCAGTATTCTATTTCTGGTTTCCACTTCTAGCAGAGAAAAAAAAAAGAAAATTGATGATAAAAATAAACTAAAGAAAATCACTGGAACAAAAAAAAACATTTCCAAAGAGTCAGGAAAATTGTTTGAGTGTTTAAAGAAAAACAACAAATCAAAAGACGTGCAATTACATTATTTGTTTAGTCTGGGGATAGATATGCATGTAATGCGATGAGAATGTGGCCGGTAGTTATGTAGGGAATAATGGATCAAATGGAAACTGGCGCATGAAATCTAGATAGTAGCACTAAATGTTCTTTGCTGATAACTCATGTATCTCTCTTTGTAGTTTATACTAAGACATAGGATTGGGAATATACAGATGATAAGAGCTTCTACACTAGTAATTATTTTATTAGTTTTAAAAAATCCTCATTATTCTCACTGGCCAAAATTGAATATAATTTAATTCACCTGATTTTATATTAATCACTAGGTCTTATCTCCTGTTATATGACATTCCTTTTGCCTGACTTCTTGGATTCGTATTCTTATTAGTGTGCTGGTTAAAGGAGTTGTTTGTAAAAAAAATGTGGCTCACCGGCGAATGTCATCAAAAGTGGATAAACCTCGCCTGTTGATCCTTGGAGGGGCTCTGGAGTATCAGCGTGTTACGAACCTCTTTTCTAGCGTAGATACTCTATTGCAGCAGGTTGTACATGTTACCATTCTTTTTTATCTTTAGTCTGGTGCTTGCTTGGTTGTTGGTACACATACTGGTATCATGGTTCATGCTTGTATTTATATCATTTATCTAGGAAATGGATCATCTGAAGATGGCTGTGGCAAAGATAGCTTCACACCAGCCAAACATGTTGTTAGTGGAGAAATCAGTCTCACGATATGCACAGGAATATCTTCTTGCAAAAGACATAACTCTGGTTCTCAATGTCAAGAGACCACTTTTGGAGCGCGTAGCACGTTGCACAGGTACTCAAATAGTGCCTTCAATCGACCATCTTTCATCGCAAAAGTTGGGTTACTGTGAATCAGTTCATGTTGAGAAGTTTCTTGAAGACCTAAACTGTGTTGGTCAGTGTGGGAAAAAAACAGTGAAAACATTGATGTTTTTTGAAGGTTGCCCAAAACCATTTGGTTTCACTGTAAGTCTTTATTTGTTTTTTCTTATCATTTTTATGTTATTCAATGTAATAAGGAAAAAGCCTTCAGGGCTTCAGGCAATTGTTGACTTTTAATTTCTGAATACTCTGATCTTTATACACTATTCAAACGCGATGAAGCATGTCTGACCAAGTGGTTAAGAGTTTGCCACCCCTACACTCCAATTAACTATTTCGACAAAAAGTTGGCCTATTTATGGTCATGCTTCAAGCCCCCAAAAGAGTCCATTTATCTTGTGTTTCTAATTTTGAACAGATTTTACTGAAAGGGGCTGACAAGGATGAGTTGAAAAAGGTAAAGCACGTGGTTCAGTATGGAGTTTTTGCAGCTTACCATTTGGCTATGGAGACATCTTTTCTTGCAGATGAGGGAGCATCCCTGCCAGAAATTCCATTAAACAGTCTGGCCCTTCCAGATCAAGCATTAGCCATTCAGAGGTCCATTTCAACAGTTCCAGGTTTCGGTATTGCTGACAATGAAAAACCTCAAGGACATGAACCTGACACTGGACCCAGGAGAACCAAAAGTGTCCCAATTTCTGAACTAGCTTCTACGACCTGTCCAGGGCCTTGTGTCTCTAATGGTGCTTCTCAACTGATGCCACTTGGATCAAGTCTCGACCATTCAACTGCCTTTTTCTCCTCCATTGTTGCTTCAGGAAATTCAATTGCAGAATCACACTGTGATAAGCTTCCTCCATGCACTAGAAGAGACAGAAATGAAATGAACCTCAAACAACCTGCTGTGAAAGAAACTTCTATGGTGGACGACACCCTGGTTATTGTGGATGATCCTACTGCTGTCGACCCTGGAACTTCAAAGAAATTATATCAAGGCTTGTCAACTAACACTCCACAAAATGGTGATAGCAAAATCTCTACAAACCAGTTAAGTGGGTCAGGATCTTTATCTCCAAAAGATGGTCCAAACCATCCCGAGAATCTTGAAATCCCAAATGAAGAGTTTATTCTTGAAAAAGAAGAGTTTCCTCCATCACCGTCTGACCATCAAAGCATTTTGGTGTCTTTGTCCTCCCGTTGTGTATGGAAGGGAACTGTGTGTGAGAGGTCTCATCTCTTTCGAATTAGATACTATGGCAATTTTGATAAACCATTGGGTCGGTATCTGCGAGACCACTTATTTGATCAGGTAATTAATTGTCTGTTCTAGGAATAAATCTCTTTGTTGGTTGAACTATAGCAGTAGTTTTTATTGTTATTGTCATCACTTTTCAGAGTTATCGATGCCATTCTTGTCAAATGCCATCAGAAGCACATGTGCACTGCTATACTCATCGTCAGGGAACACTTACCATATCAGTCAAGAAACTACCAGAAATTATCCTACCCGGGGAAAGGGATGGAAAGATTTGGATGTGGCACAGGTGCTTGCGGTGTCCAAGAATCAATGGCTTTCCTCCTGCTACACAGAGGATAGTAATGTCTGATGCTGCTTGGGGTTTATCGTTAGGGAAATTTTTGGAGCTCAGTTTCTCAAACCATGCTGCAGCCAGCAGGGTGGCAAGCTGTGGCCATTCATTACACAGAGATTGTCTTCGTTTCTACGGGTGATTATAGTCTTCCCTATTTTTTGGTTTTAGCTAAACAAGTAATGGTGTAAGGTTTATGAGTGAACAAGTCTTGGTCTCATACTTTTACAATGAACTTCTTGATTTAAGACACAAAGGTTGGGTTAAAAAAATAAAGCATTTCTTTATTTTTCATCATCCTGATTATGTAAAAGAGAAGGATTTTTAAGACCTATTTTTTGGAGGACTGTTATAACCTTATAAATCTTTTTTTTTTTTTTTTATTGTCAATTCAAGCTTCTTTTTTTCTGTTGGGATAACATCTGTACTTTTATCAGCCTTTTTGTGGCTTTCATTAATCAATCATACTCATGATTCTCTTGCAGATTCGGAAAAATGGTTGCTTGTTTTCGATACGCATCCATTGATGTTCACTCCGTCTACCTTCCCCCCCACACACTTATATTTGATTATGGGAATCAGGATTGGATACAGCGAGAATCAGATGAGGTTTAATACTTGCAGGCTTGGATCTTTAAAATTAAAATTTGGTTGTATGATAATAGTGCACCTAATTTCTTGTTGTTACAGGTGGTCAACCGGGCAGAGCTTTTATTCTCTGAGGTACTCAATGGTCTCAGTCAAATTGGAGAGCAAAGATCTAATGCAGTCCAAATCAGTAATGGCCATAAAACACCTGAAGTAAGACGCCAAGTAGCTGAACTAGAGGGGATGTTGCAAAAGGAGAAACTAGAATTTGAGGTGGGGTCTTCGGTATTATACTTTATTTATAGCTTCATTTAAGTTCCCTTCATTTGAGGTGGGTTTAATGATTAATCTTGTTACTAGTAACTGTTAGATATAAAACCATCCATGTGTTAGTAGAATACTCAAAACTTTATGTTTTAGCAGTATTTTTTTGGTTAGAGTTTTACTAGACTGGATATTTTTTAAAATTTTATAATTAAAATTTGAAACAACATATAAGAAGTTTGAAAGGCTTGAAGTTGAATCATTCTCTCTTCTAATTACTTAGGAAGCTCTTCGAAAGATTTTGAATCAAGAAAAGAGAAATGGCCAACCGGGGATTGACATTCTGGAAATTAATCGATTGTGGAGGCAGTTACTTTTTCAATCATATATGTGGGATCACCGCCTTATTTATGCAGCAAACTCAGTCAATTCCAATAATGTATCCGGTTCAAGCAGTCCAATTTCCGAAGATAAGGAAAAAACTGTTGATGAAAATCAAATGACCATCAACTCTGTTCATGATGGTCCAAACCTTAACGAAAACTCTTGTCTTGGAGGAGGAAGTGCAGTAGTTGATGGGAAAATTTCACCAGATCTAGAAAGCGAGATGACCGAAAAAGAAAATCATGAGAAAGATGAAAGATCTATTTCAATCAGAAAAAGTATAAATGACCAATCTGATCCCTTAGAATCTGAATTGGGTGTTCGCAGAACTCTATCAGATGGGCCAATTCCCATCGTACCTAGTTTGTCTGAAACACTTGATGCAAAATGGACTGGTGAAAATCACTCTGGATTTGGCATTCCAAAGGATAACAGCTCTGTGAATCCCGATTTGGCAGATACTTCGATGATCGGTGTACAAAAGGAAACATATCATCTAGGGGATCGTGCAGAAGATCAAAATGGTTCCAAGAGTTTTTATTCTTCTTTTAAAGGTCACGATAATATGGAAGACTCTTCGAGCTGGTTAGGAATGCCCTTCTTGAACTTCTATCGCCAATTTAACAAAAACCTTTTTGCTAGTACGCAGAAGTTTGATACCCTAGTTGACTACAATCCTGTTTTCGTGTCATCTTTCCGGAAGCAGGAACTCCAGGGTGGGGCAAGGCTTCTTCTGCCAATTGGTGTCAATGACACTGTAATACCAGTATATGATGACGAACCCTCAAGTATTATAGCTTATGCCTTGATGTCATCAGAATATCATCTCCAATTGACTGATGAAGGAGAAAGGCCAAGAGAAGGAAGTGAGTTCACTTCTTCATATTTGTCTGACTCAGGCACCTTCCTGTCATTCTCTTCTGTTGATGAAACAGCCTTTGATTCTCAGAAAAGTTTTGGATCGATAGAGGATATGATACTTTCCATGTCTGGGTCTCGTAGTTCATCAATGTTTGATCCAATGTTATATACCAAGGCTATGCATGCCAGAGTTTCCTTTGGAGAAGACGGTCCCCTTGGCAAGGTAAAATATTCTGTGACTTGTTACTATGCCAAGCGTTTTGAAGCCTTAAGAAGGGTGTCTTGTCCTTCTGAGCTTGACTACATAAGGTCTCTGAGTCGCTGTAAGAAATGGGGAGCTCAAGGTGGGAAGAGTAATGTATTTTTTGCAAAAACATTGGATGATCGATTTATCATCAAACAAGTTACGAAAACAGAGCTAGAATCATTCATTAAATTTGGTCCTGAATACTTCAAGTATCTTTCTGAATCCATAGCCACCGGAAGTCCGACATGTCTGGCTAAAATTCTTGGCATATACCAGGTACGTATTTTTTGAGCCCAACATTTATTTCCTTTAAGGTTTATTTGTAAACTGAAAAAATTTAGTAGAAATCAAGCCTAAGCTGTTCATAGAAGTTAAAGCGTTCATGAGCGGTGATAATTGTAAGTAAACCAAATACCAAAATAACTGTTTTTGTTAAAGCATCTGACGAACACAATTTTTAATGTGGTAAATACACGATGACTAAGGAGCAACCATGTAATAAACAATCCTTTTCAGATTATTAATTGTTGGATAGATGGTATATAATTCTGTATTTTGCTTCACTTGATTACAACCGATATATTATCTTAACCTCTTTATGTTTGAATGGCATTATATTGGAAAGGTTACATCGAAGCATGTTAAAGGAGGGAAAGAGTCAAGGATGGATGTTTTGGTTATGGAGAATCTTCTGTATAGGAGGACTGTGACACGACTTTACGATCTTAAAGGATCTTCCAGGTCTCGGTATAATGCAGATAGTACAGGGAAAAACAAAGTTCTACTGGACCAGAACTTAATTGAAGCAATGCCAACTTCTCCCATATTCGTGGGAAACAAAGCCAAAAGATCTTTAGAGAGAGCTGTCTGGAATGACACAGGTTTTCTTGCTGTAAGTCTCAACTTTTGTTTGCAACATTCTTATGTCCATCTCTTAACTGTCTCTTGCTTCTTGCAAAATGGGCATCATCTTATGTCCATCTCACATGCATTTGTTTTCCTGTTGTGCAGTCTGTTGATGTAATGGACTATTCTTTACTGGTTGGGGTGGATGAAGAGAAGCATGAGTTGGTTATTGGGATCATTGATTTCATGAGGCAGTATACCTGGGACAAGCATCTTGAAACATGGGTAAAAGCTTCAGGCATACTTGGGGGACCAAAGAACACACCTCCAACAGTTATATCACCCAAGCAATACAAGAAAAGGTTCAGGAAAGCAATGACCACTTACTTTCTCATGCTTCCAGATCAATGGTCTCCTCCTTCTATTGTTGCTAGTAATTCTCAGTCTGATTTAGGTGAAGACAACCCACAATCTAGGACCTCAGCTGAATGATTCTTTGGTTTTCTGTGTGTAAATTTTTGCTTTCAATTTGGGGAATTAACTCCCCCATAATTTTATATTAAAATTTTTGTTTACCCCTCTTATATCATATAGGAATTCTTTTGGTTCATTTGTAATTTTGTCAACTAGATATTGTCAATTATTTGTTAGAAGATATACCAACAGAGGGGCTGTTAGTAGCCAAGGATGTTTGTCTGGGGAAATAGTATTTGATGACCTCCGGATGAAATCTTTGTACAAAAACCTATAGTAACGTTCTAGCAACTCATTCTATACATGTATATTTCTCAGACCTGCTCTTCAATTTCTCAACTTTCCTTGCCATTCCTGTCTTGTGCTTTACTTCAGATTTTATCAGGCTGTGTTTATGTTATCCGGGGCGGCTTAAGGAGCCTAACTTATATTTTAATATCTCATTCATATATTGATTTTGATATACATGATTTTTCAGACCAAGTTATCAGTTCTAGATTAATCTTAATTTATGAAATATTAATTGTATGATAGGAACTTGTAATCAGCAGCGAATTTTAGAATAAATTATTCATCTGAAAGTTATTAAATAATATTATGGTAAATATATGAAAGTTGACCTCTCCTAAGAAATTTTGTATTGGTTTGGAGAAGATTTTGAATTTTTATAATTGAAATATTCAACGAATTGTTAGCAAAAGATATTAATATTATGCTAAAAGGAATAAAACTATAACAACAGATTATATTATTTTCCTAGTGATTTGACTGGTCTACTGGGTGTAGAAGACTTGCAACTCTTATTAGATGATTTCTTTTATGCAGAAAAGGCAATTTAGGATATTGGGCTTGATGCAAGTGGCTGCACCCCCACAATTTCTTTCCCGCACCCACCAATGATGTGAAATTCCAAAATTATAAATTATGTTTTTTGGAAAACAAAATGGAGATGCGGGGTATCGATCCCCGTACCTCTCGCATGCTAAGCGAGCGCTCTACCATCTGAGCTACATCCCCAACTTGAAAGTCATTATCAAATGATGTTACATAGCTTAAAGTGCTCATTAGGAAATCTAGCTAAGAAAATATTTTTTTAATCGTATTTTCACTAAATAAAAAACTAATATGAAAAGTAAAAGGAAGATAAATAATATGGCTATCATTTAAAAAATAAGTACCTACCAAAATAACTTTTAGTTCATTCTTATTTCCCAAAATATCCCTTATTAACATAATCATGAGTTAAACTATTCCATATCAAGGAACATGCTTCAATACATTTTGTGATCTATTTCTAATATGATTATGGTAATTGCTATTGATATTTAAAACAATGTTAAAATTCCTTAAAACTATGTTTATGTGAATGGATGATTTGAATGCTACCAAAACAGTAACAGATAACAGATTCCATAGACTGAAGGAAGAGTTGTATTATTCTAATCAGAATAAAACAACAATTTAAACTGATGAAGATATTTTCTGAAATTCTTGACCTACCTCAAAAGGTAGCTCCAATCCACTGTTTTTTTTCATCTATCAGATAATGGAAAATTCTGATGTGAAACTGTATGAACAGATTGAAAAAGAAAAGCATGACCATTAACCACTGTCAATTTTTACAACTTTGATGAACTTTGTTCTGAGGAAAGAACTTGTCCTATTCGATTAACCAATTACAGCATATATTTGTGCTATTATTCCTTTCTGCTACAAATTAGCACTGCATGTAACTGTTAAGGTTTTTGAGTGTGACAAAAGCCTGATTGGTTTTGGACAAGTTAAAGCCATCTGTTGTAGTTTAAATCCTCTTGTTGACGAAGAACTCCTTTTGCTAAATGGTTGATTTCTTCCCCTTTAACAATCTGCAGCCAACTTTGTTGTTGCACAAGATTCATGATTTCAACATCCCTGAACCCAACAAATCAAATTTCCTTCAGTCAGATGAGTATACAACAGTACTACTATGGAGTTAACACCTTTTCTCTATTCTTTAAGGTGAGAGATGATCCATGTAATCAAGTGCTGTTAATTCTTTCTCATGATTTCAATTTAGTTATATGTTCTTAGAGATTGATTGATATCATTAAAATCAATATTGATTATGGGGCCTAACATGATCTTATTTAGAGATTAAATTACAAGAGGAAGTTAGTACAAGGTTGGATAAGATTCTCTACCTTGGATGATGGGTTGGCCTTGGAATTCGTTGATAACGAGGCCCTTCATCATACCCTTCACAAATTATTTCTCCACTCTCATCTTCATAGCAAATTATGCCCTGAGATTTGTCCTCATAAATCTGTTTAGGAGCAAAATAGAGATCAGTTAACACAAAACATCCTTAAACTCGGTCTAATTTCTGTTAATCAATCAACCATAAAAGACTTGTTGTTAAGTGTGTGATTCTTCAATTTGGATAAGGGTAACAACCAAAAAGCCTAGCATATAGATATAAGAGTATGTATAAAAGAAACATGACAAGGTATTAATTAACCTTGTTCTTGATGGATGCTGTGATTCTAAATGCTACTGGACCAACTGGTGCTTTTTTCTGTGGGACAGAGCAGTGTTTGGACTTCAAATCTTTGTTGGCATATTGCAGAAATGAACCATATTTCTGAAGTGAGATTTGAGCTGAAGAATAACTGTTAACTGCCATCAATTCTAATTCTTCAAGAAGAACATGAAGAAAAGGAGAAGATAAGATGAAGAAGAAGAAGAAGAAGAAAAGGAATAAAAGTATTGATGGATGGCTTATTGATATATAGTAATAGTACAATGATCACGTCACAAAATCATTTAGTTATTAATAGTGAGCATTGGTTTGGTGGGCTTTGCTCATATAATAATTTCAATTATTGATGGACCATGTCTTATCACGATGCAGCAATATATAATACATTACTAGATAAAAGTTTCTTCCTCAAAGTCTTCATTCAATAAAGTCACTTTATACACATATTTTTTTCATATAAATACATTTTGTAATGTCAACAAAATCATTTGTTGGTATTATGCATATATTGTGGGTTACAAAGTTAATATTATAAAACTGATAAATCTGAACTGAATGTTTCATATAATGTTTAGAAACAACAGTGTTTTTCTGGTAAGGATCATTTGACTGCAAAGATGGGAGTATAAGACTGATACGAAAGTAATAGCAACCACATAATAGTTTATTCATAGCTTAGTTTATATTTAACTGATGTGGCATTATATTTTGGTAATGAGAGGAAAATGCAGTATTGTGCACTAAAGTCTGAAATGGTTGGAAGAATGGAAGAAAAGAAGAGACTTAAATATTGAGTTATCCACATGGCATGTGAATTTTGGAAGGGAATTTGCAGATCATACGCAATGGTTAATGCATATTGCATTCTACTTTACATTAAATACTAATTCTGACGTGTAAGATAGTGATTGTATAGCTTACGTGCAAGAAATAAGGAATCAAGTTTTCTGAGATTCAATTGTCTATTACTAGAAAAGTATAGTAGCAGAAAACAAAAGATTCCTTTCATAGGTTGAGTGTGCATTTCTCCTTTTTCAATCTTTTTTGAATTTGTGAAACACTCAACCCACCAGTCACAAAATTGGTTTCCCTTAACAAGGACAAATCATAAACCATGGTCCCTTTCAAAGCCTTCATATGACCTTAACTACTGGTATTTGTCCAATTTTTCGATCTTAAGTTCGTCGAGTGATATTGTTATAATCAATTATTATATATCATGGTAAATTATTAAATGAGTAATAATACCATGATACACTTTTACATTCATTTGACACAGAAGAATGTAAGGATAAAATGGTCCAAAAAATATAAAATTTTGTAATTTTTCAAGAAAAAAGAAAGTAAAAAGTAAATAAGGATAGTATCAAATGAATGTAAAAAATTTAAGTGTATCAAAGAATCATTTTTCTTCATCGCAGTCAATCATTAAGCTGAAAAAATCAGTTTGATACCATTTTTTATACAGATGTCTTAATAATAAGGATCTTTCACGAAGAAGTTAGCTATATTTATAATTGTTTGTTTCTTTGTAGAACATGTAAAGTTTTAAATTTAAGACCTGCCATTTATAAAAAAACTCTCATCTGAACATGCACATATGACATAGTGGACATTTTAAAAATGTATAAAGTCCTAAGTTTCAAGAATAAAAAGAAACATTTCAATAACTACATATATATTTTTAAGCTATAAAAAAATTGAAGTGTAAATATAAAATTATGAGTATGTGGGTTCTATTGAAAGAAAACTAATAAAAATGTACTTATATATGCTTAAAAGTGATGAGACTCATTTAACGAAGAAAAAGAATCTTTGTAAGTTTTTTGGTAAGACTCTTGGTATTGAATGTTTTTATAAATAGAATATTTTCTTTATGTTATTGGTAGATAAATTTCATGCTAAATGGTGATATTAATATGCTTTTCAATGAAGAGTACAAAAAGTATTCCCAATATTATCAAAAGGATCTTAATAACTTGTTAGAGTATTAACTTAAACTGTTTTATCCAATTATATATAACTACTTAATCAGAAGCTGCATACTTTGTGACAGTAACCAAACTCTTAATATGAAAAATCATTTTTTGATGTGGAATAAAACAAAATGAAGCTAAAGGGTACTCTGATCTTGCACCATTTACCAAAAAATGTCACTGTGATCATAAGGGTAAAACTATCATGGTTTCAACCCTAGGGAATATTTTATCAGATGCATGATATCCTGATACACATATAAAAACAGTATCACGGCCATCGGATGTATGATGCTGAAAACACCAAAATAGTTACTCTCCTAGATCTCTCTATGGTGTCAGCATAGCAAGATGTGAAAAGGACAACCATAGAGGGAAAAGGGAAATTACAAAGATGAAATGAAGAATATTAAAATACAGAACATAGAGACACTTAAGAACATATCATCATCATCTGCAATGAAAACAACTCTTGCTATTTTTGTTTCACAATAGACTACAGCACTAAAAGGACCTTCTCAAAACACTCATCTTCATTGACATATAAATTCAATTTTGCATCCCTTCATTTAAATATTTTCTTATTAATCTGTGTCCATAGGATACATCTTAATCAGATTTCAAAAATAATGCTCATAATGCTTTTACCAGTTACTAAATTATTCAACTTTATATACTTCATTTGTTTCATGTGGACAAGAGTTTCAGAACAGTATATAGACTAGATCTAGATGGGTGAAAGTGAAATGGAGAAATTGTACAAAATAAGGGAAATGAATCACAAAAATTGAAACAAAGACAGTTTGCAGATCCACTATAAATATCCACATCTAGATGTCTGTCTAAAGTAGCTGAATGATCACATTATGCAGGAACCTAAAAGAGAGGAGCTAGTTATATAAGCAGTACACTATAAAGAAATCTCTAAGATAAAAGTTACCAGCTGCTGGCCAAGAGATTGTGGATTTTCAGGGTTGCAGACTTGCAGTGAAGTATCTATTTTCATATAAAAGAGAAGTGAAAATGAAAGAGAAACAGAAGTGCAGTATGTCACATAACATAATTAGGTTCTTATACAAACTTAAAGGTTAGAGAGATTAACTAAAGATGGACTTTATCCCATCTCAACCTTTGGGGAAAAAAGATTTGCAGAAAAAAAAAAGAAAAACCGCACATCTTATACTTCTTGTAGGGAGGGATTCAACACTTACACATACACATAAGTCTCCGCACTAGTCTTCACACTAATGAGATATTGTTCGCTTCACGGATTTGTTTTTGATACCAATCCAATAGACCTTTTATCAATGGAGGTATCTTATGTATATATGTCGATCTCTTATTTTTTCTGATATGGAACTTTGTTTGTACTCAACACTTCTGACATCATCTGATAAAGTAACTTCCTTAACCAAAAGAATAGGAAACAGTTCCTAATGGAAATGAAATTATTCACAAAGTAAAAGTAAGTTGAAAATGTTAATACTAGCAACAAAGTCATGCAAGTGCAAATAGTTGGAATTCACGCGTGAGTCAAAGTTCCACATTAGACAGAGAATGTTTCTGTTAGAGGAGGAGGAGTGTACCTACATGTCTCCCGAGTGAAACTGGGATTTTGCTTATATGAAATTTCGAAGAGAGCCATTCATCAAAGACAACTTCACTTATGAATACAGTGTTTCTATCTTGAAAAGCTACGAAGACAAGTTAAAATGAAAGTACTTATTTCAAAAAAGTAGACAGCAAAGTTACTAAATTATATTACCTAGAATGTGAAAAACCAAGGTTTGAATTTTTCTAATGAAACAAAGTGTCCATATGTAAAGTACTAATGTGCCTCAAATGGAATTTTTTTCTCACAAAATTAAATGTGAAAAGGAAAAGTGAGGAGTTAAATTACATTACTGTGGCAATGTGGCACTCTCTCCTTGTACAGTACACAGATTGCATGACATAGAACAAAAGAAAAATGAGAAATATAAATTGGTGACAGCATAAACAGTAAAAAGAAATAGAAAGTTGGATAATTCCTTGTTTCCAACAGAGAAAGAAGTAATAAAATGACAAAAGCTGGTGAGACAGCAAAGCAAGGGAAAGAAAGCAGAAACCTTGGTTACAGGGAAGGATGAATGAGAGATAGAAAGCCGTTGAATTTGGAAAAGAGGGGATGCAAATGCTGACACTGAACAAGAGAATGGCTGAAAAGGTTTCTGCTATTACTGTACTTAATTTGCAACGGATTTTCCCTGCTTATTTTCACTTTCTTGAATCTTCTTTTACACCACCAGTCGTTATTTCTAGGATTTTTTGGAGAAAAAAAATTATTCCTTTTTATGAGATCCTTTATAGTTGAACGATGCATTGATTGTTTTGTAAGTATCTTAGATCAAATACTTGAAAGAAATCATAAAAATTTTCTCTTGTTAATCTGATTAGATGCTGAAGTCTCTTTTTTAACTATTTTAACTTTATGGGCAATGCTAACTAATGTTCTAAGAGTACTGTTCAGGAAATTAAATTAGTACAAATTCCAAATGTACTTTCATACCAGTTAACAAAATAGGCTCATTTAAAATTGAAACAGATACATATTTAACGACTCATAAAAGTGTAAATATAGGTTATAACAAGTGGTTGAGGTGTTGGGAAAATCTTATTATACACACGAAGTGACTTTCACAAATAATTTTACTTTTTAATCTATTGTGAGCGATTTTCATTAAATTTTGGCAATAATTACCCATTTTATCATATAACTGGGCCTTGGACTAATTATCATTATGTAAATTGGATCTTAGACTAATTACAAATAATAAAAACTGACAATAAAATATAATTTACTTGCAAATAAAATCTTTTTATCCTATCATAAAATAATATTTTATCTAATAAACACAAAATCATAACTACTCATATTTTTCATGAAAGTGTTTGAATATTTCTTACCTCACTCTTAATCTCTTTTTTAACAACCAGAAAGGAAAAGTATGATTGAAAGTCTATGTTAGTTGATATTTAAATGCAACTTTACCTTGATATTAAACAAAGGCGTCTGTTTTATTATTGTATACCCTAGAGAAGATGGTAGAACACTAGAAGTGAAATAATATATTAATTTGGCATGCAAACTATACCTGTGAGAGAGACTAATAAAGCTTGGTTAACCCAAGAAGTAGGAACTAGACAACACTTAGATTTAGTCTAGTAAAAAAATGAGTGCAGTTAGTGTAATTAATATATTATTAGATGGTGGTAAAGTTAGGTATTGGTCATTCACAAAAGGTAAGCCTTCAGTTCTTTTTGTATATGAAAATTCTTACTCTCTGATTTTGCCTCAGAATATAACAAGAATAAATGATTCTGAGTGGGAAAAACAGAGAAGCCTTGTACACAGTATCTAGTGGGAAGGTAAAAAATAGGATCAAAATTCACAAACAAGAACCAACTCTAGTAAAGTCCAAAGATTCCTACCTTCATAAAGTAAAATGTTGAAGAAAAAATTTCCAACCATTCTCGTAATACTCCATAAAAAAACATTAAATGAATAGTGTTTAAATAGACCATTGTAAGCATAAAAATATACATTAAGTTCTTTCTTTACCTGGGAGAATTTTGTTTTTTACTACGCATCCTGTTAAGAAAATTAACTCTTTTTAGTACTAGTGTTTTTCAACACAAAATGTAAATCTAAAGCCTTTTTAAGAATTTGAGACGCAACTCACCAAGAAATTACCATTACAGAATGTACATAAATACTCTAGACAACAAACAGGAAAAGAGCAAACACATTCAGGTTTTGTCATATATATATATATATATATACCCCTCTGTTTATTTGAAAGAAAATTATATTAGAAAAAACATAGAAGGAAGAGTTTGTAGAATCTCATGAAATCTAGTTTGAATGTAGTTTACCGTAGAAAAATCTGTGGTAGGGTGATTGATGTGACATATGGAGGAAAACATAATATAATTATTTATAGCATAATGATATTTAGATAATATATTTTTCACAATATTTAAATATCATTTACGTGTTATTTTGTGATTGGTTTAAAATTATTTTGCAATCAATAATAATAATTATAAATACCATCATGAATCAATGAAATAATAACACAATGTCTAAATATTGTAAAAGAAATAGGTGTTTAAGTATCGTTATCCTTATTTATAACATGTTATTTTGTTGCATTTTTGTTGGGTTTTTTTCACTTGATGCCCTTTCTTAAATGATTTGTTTTGCAAACCTAACGAAAGATCCATCTTTGGTTGATGGTGTACTCTCTTTCTCTGGTGTTCATCCCTTGGATCTCCTGCAGATAGAAAAGACTAAGGAGGGTCTGTGAGGTGAGACACTCACACACACAGTGGCAAGGAAACAGGTCTGTGTTTTTGGCTCCTTGCATGTGAGTCAAGTCATTAGTGTACTTAGCATAGACCCCGGTTCCAACCAAGTCTTACATACTTTTTCCTTCTTCAGTATGCTGTTCTGTTCCACTGCCTCCACGGTCACTTTCTCCTGACCCACACACTGTTCAACACGCATCACATGAAACTAATGCAAAATTTGCAAGTAACGGAACCACACTAGAGACACTGCATTCCCATTTCTCTCACATCACCGACCCCAGCAAGTTCAATTTCACTGTGCCATGCCATGGACCTCCCCAACCATAAATTCTTCCAATCTCCATCTGCATTGGCAGTGGCAGTGCCACCACATGGGGTAAATATACTGCTACGCTTACTAATGTTCTTCTTTCTTTGAAGGCTTTTCTCACTCGTTTTTGTGATGCAGGAAGCACTCACTGAGAGCAACGTGAACATGTATGGGAAAAGCAAAGACAACCCTTTTGCGGATGACTTCCCTGATCCACTTTGCAAGCTCAACCTGAAGGAAACCTCTGAGTTTGTCAAGTCTTTGCCTGTGCCGAGTGGCAGAGCCGAAAGCAGAGGCCACTCTGTTTCACAACAAAGGAGACTGTTAGAGGCTCCCTCCACTCCTGGGAGACCAGTTTTCACCTTCAGCTCTGGCCTTCCAAGAAAGAGCTTCCCTTCCAAGTGGGATGATGCAGAGAAATGGCTTATGAGCACTTCTTGCCATGACTCACCTGCTCACAACAACATTAACAACAACACTCTCAAGGTTTCAGTCTCAGACTCCTCAAAGGTTGCAACCAGACAACAATGTGAAGATGTTGGCTTTAAGCAGCAAATGGAAAATTTCTCCGAGAAATCAAGGGTCACCGAAGAAAGGGTGTCCAAAGCTGTCCCCAACTTCCACTGGTCTCCTTCGTTGGACCACCAGCATAACACCCTCAGTGCTTTCCATGGTGTTAAAGACATTGTACTCAAAGGTGGGATATCACAGTCTTAACTTCAAAATTTGACTTTATCCCTCCTTTTTCCTTCCTTTATTTCTTTTCCTATCCACCCTTTTAACCATCGTTATCATCCTCTTTCTTTTCCCTTTTGTCATTATTATATTCTTTATTTCCATAGACTTTAAACTGTGGGTAGGTTGAATAAAAAAAATTTCAGGTTCAGATTTCCTTGTAGTCTGAAGCTGTTGTTTTGAGCATGATGGTAGCCTTTGTTGACACTGTTGCAACTTCTAACATAGCCTAAACTCATGTGTCTCGTCTATTAAATTAAAAGAGGAGTACAAAAAATATGAGTGAAACTAACAAAATTGTGTTCTTCAATATATTTTTCCAATTGTTGGAATTCAGGAGAGTGTGTTAAATGTATTTGTAATTGAATGGACCATAATATGAATAATAGTCAGTACAAGTTTTCTAGCATGACAAGTTGCTGACATGCAATGAATTGCAATGCAGATAAGTTCACAGACAGCATAGAGCCTATTTTGCCAAATTTGAGATATTTAGAGCCAGCAAAGGAAGGGTTCTTGTTTAGGAACCAAGGTGGTGGGGCAATGCAAGATGCTTGCACAGAAGTGGTTCAACATAGAGACATTGGCACTGAGATGACTCCTCTGGGAAGTTCCACAACTTCAAGATGCCACACCCCAGTTAAGATTTCATCACCTCCTCGTCACAACACCCCTGCAAGTAGATCAGGACCATTGGCCTTGGCTAGCACTGCCTGCACTCTTGATGTCATTCAGCTGGAGGAGTGCCATTTTTCCAAACTGCAACTAGGATCACAGTATGACATAGTCACTTCAAATTGGAGCTCAAGTGAAGAGGAAGAAAAGGAAATATCAAAAAGTTTGAGGCACAATGGGAGCCACAAAGCTGACTCCGACTGCATAGCTGCTTCGTGGGAAGAAGAGGAGAAGACCAAGTGCTGTTTAAGGTAACACACATAACCTTTCAGCATATTGTATCAACACATTCTTTCTAAACCATTTTTCAAATTATGAACAAGTTAATTGAATATTGAAGCGAATAAGTAAATTTTGTGATTTCTAATAAATTTGTTAATATTTTCTTTATGCTGTTTATATCTGATAATGTGTATCTAGGTATCAGAGAGAAGAAGCAAAAATCCAAGCTTGGGTAAACCTCCAAAGTGCTAAAGCAGAGGCCAGGTCAAGAAAACTTGAGGTATTTCATTGTCATTCATAGACTATATTTTGTGTAACAAATTTGTACAGTTTCTTGCACAAGAAAAGAAATAGGCAGAAAAGAGGAATGTGATATAAAATTGGAGGTATAATAAAAGAGGATGAAGAGAAAAAAATACTATAAAAAGTGCTTAATCAATGAATAACTAGTATCAAAATGCTATTCTAAGCCATAGATGTACTATCATAATATAACTAGTATGAAAAAGCTATCTTAAGCCATAGCTGTAATAGCCGTATTTGTTGAATGCTAAAACAAATGAGTTTAGTTCAACTCCTAAATTAATTATTAGTAGTACAAGTTAAACTCCAATCTCGAGATAAAGTCCAATTAAACTTTTTAGGGGTTAATATTAATCATATTTTGTCTGCATATAAACTGAACAAAATCTGATTTTAGCTTTATAAAGGTATTTTTAGTATGTAGTTTTCCAAACTATTAACCAAAGCATTTAGTTCTGTGTTTTTATATGATATTTGTTAGTTGTTTGTGTTTAAAAGTTATTATGTGGCACCTGCTGTCTGGCATCATGTCATGTGAGACTCTCAATTTTTTAATCTAAAAAGGATTTTATTTATTTGTCCTAAATGGAATGTTAGAGATTAAACATCATTTCATTTCTTGGAGGGATAAGAATGAAAAATAAACTCAAAAATTTCGATCCAATTTTGTAATGCTGTAACATGCAGTTTCCTAGCTGGTTGCCCTGTCCTGGTACTTTTAGCATTGAAATTTGAAAAGTGATGGGAATTTGAAAGTACAAGATAATCCATTACTGAAACTTTTCACTTTTGGAAGCAGTTTGAACCTTTTTGCAAGAGCAGATTCCTGTGAAAACTCACATGGTGTTGTAGTAGTCTATGTTGTCCTCAAAACACACACAACCAACTATGAATAAACTTTAAAGTTTTATCATACATTACCTGTTTCAAACTTTTGACCACAATTCAATGTTTTGCCTTTGGTGGGCATGTTGGTGATCTATTCCTCGAGCCACCCCCAACTCATGGGATACCATCATTATATTAATGCTTTCTTGACCAGTCCACTCTGCAATTCTCACTCTTTCCTCAAACACAGTTGAAAACCAAAAAAATGAAACCTTGAAGTAGCAATGTTGAGAAGATTTATTTTTTTAGTGATTTTGGTACAAAATATATATTAATCTTTCAGAGTTTTATTTATCTATAATATTTTAATCTAATTTTTTGTTTAAAAAAGCAGTCTTTGGTTAAGAACTTGGACAGCTGGACAATGGATTGTAGTGGGTAGGGAAGGAATCAATCTACTGTTCTATGTGGTGTAGACCATAATAATAAAACCAAATTCCAAAGTTGAAAAGTTCTAGGCATGTTGTCCTTTTCAGCTTCTATTATTATAGTGATTGATTCTAAGTTCACAAGCATTGAAAACATGAACATGGTTAAATGTAGCACTGTTACAGATTACCAAGCTAGTTTTCAGCTTCAGAATCATGTCATTGAAACTAAGCATGTTTTTATTTATTGAAAATGTTGGTTAGGTGAAAATACAGAAGATGAGATCAAACCTTGAAGAGAAGTTGATGAAGAGGATGTCAGTAGTTCACAGGAAAGCTGAGGAGTGGAGAGCAGAAGCCAGACAGCAACACTTGGAGCAAATTCAGAAAGCCACAGAGCAAGCTCAGAAGATGATTCATAAACATCACTCACATTTTTCAAAGCCAAGTTCATGTGGTTGCTTCCCTTGCAATAACAACCATCATTGAACAACATAGTCTTGTTAGGACTGTCTAAACAGACTTGTTAAGGATGAAAATATTTAATAAAACCAAATTTCATTATTTCAAATTTTTAAATGCTTTCTTTTTTATTTAATATTATATTTACTTCTTCATAAAAACAACAAGGCATACAGTTTTTTTATACTCATTATAAATGTATTTCTGTTTTCTTTTAATGTCTTTAATTTAGTGTGAAAATTACTACTAATCATACTTTTTTTATTATCTATATAAATGTATCGAGAATTTAAATCATAGTCATAAAAATTATAATTCCTTAAATTATGATCACTACTTTAAACTAGTTAATTAAAAACATTTTCTAGTTAAATTATGAAGTTATTTAATCAAAATGACTGATGCGATCATATTTATTATTCTTCAAAATTAATATTTATTTCGTATATATGCTAACAAATGTATTTTTATCCCAAAAAAGTGTTTATTGCATTTTTTTTTTTTTTGCCTGGACAAACCCCAAATAAAATCCTAGAATTCAGTCCTTTTTTTTCATTTTTACTCTTTTTGCCGCAACATTAACCATAAATATATCATTAATTTTTACTAAAATAACTTAACTCAATAAATACACTACTGTAAATACGAACATGAAGTAGGTTTATTCAAGAACAAATTAAAATAAAAAATGAAAATTTAAACATCAGTAAAAAAATTAAATTAAATATGCTTTGATTTTTCTATTCAAAAAAGTAATTTAATTTTAGGACGAAAGGAGTGATATAAACCCAAAAAGACAAAATTTGCATAATGAGAGAGTCCATGCAATAGTTTATGTCAAACTCATGGGACAACACAATGGATCCGAAACGATGTGGATTTGTTGTTTTTTCAGTTGTTTTGTTCTGATGATTGTGTCGTTTTGTATTTGGATTTGAGATGAAAAAATCCAAAGTTGACATGCAAATAATAAAAGCTGTCCCCGCTTTTCAGATTTCTTCCGTCATAAGGTTACGTGAACAGAGACAATTACAGCCAACAAAAGAAGCCTATGGTAAACAGAGAGATAAACTTTCCAACTTTCCAAATACCCTTTTCATCAGTTAGGACAATGACCACAAATTAATCAGTTGAAAACCATTCAAAGTATGCAACAGTGATATTTATTATCTTAAATAAGTTCAACTAAAAACTTGTTTAAATTAAGGATTGGGTCACTGTTTTCATCAAAGAGACCCAGTTGATTATTTCATTTTGCAATTTCTTTTATTTCATTTCTTTAAGGTTTATGTTTCAAAATCTTATGACATGTTTCTATCCACCACTGCCTAACAGCCTCTTCAACTGGTTATTGAGGCTTTAATCCTTGCATTGGAGTATAACAAAGAAGGTTGGTTCGAAAAAAGCTTATTCAATTAAAGAGGTAATATAGGAATAAGATTTAATATCCAAATATGCTTCCACGTCTTGCACATTCAATGTGCATGTATAAGTGGAGCTAACAATAAATTTATTCCAGAAAACAAAAGGTCCTATTTCTGCAAAATTCATTCTCATCAAATTTCAATTGGGTACCCTTTGTGTTTAGGGATGAAATAGAAGCAGGACTTAGTCACGGAACTCATCCATGAATTTTTCATGGAACTCTGTCAAACGGGAGACAATGGCTGGAATCTTTTCTTCTTGGGGCAAAATGGTGCATCTGAAATGCCATGTGCCAGGAACCTTGCAAGAAAACAACAATTTACCAATACAATCAGTTTACAATTACAAAAAAGATGGAAAATGCTACTTAGTTGGAACCAATGATCAATGTTGGTTAATCAGTAAATAAATATGCCATTACCATGTGTTAATTGAAGAGATAAGGCATTTTCACAAAAGATAATACATATAGACTAACCTGTCCAAAACCAGAACCAGGAACAACTACTACTCCTGTGGCATTAAGCAACCGTTTGCAATAGAAGTTATCAGGTGCAGTTTTTGCCTCCTCTGCAGCTTTGATAGCCTTTTGAGACAGACGAATTTGGGGAAACAGATACATTGCCCCTTCTGCTTTGTTGCATGTTACACCCTCTAGTTTGTTGAATGCATCTTCTAGTGTCTGTCAAGAATAAATGGCGACAGAAAGCAAGGACTAATCAGTCAAGGTTCTTGATGAAAGTTATAATGGGATTGTAAATTTGTAAATATTCTAGTGAATATGGTAGTCATTTCCATAGTGTGAGTGAGAGCCCTTCAAAATGAACTTCGTGGTCTATAACTATGTTAATCAAATCCTTGCATGCATTGGGAGGAGGGTTCCTTAGAGATGTTCTAAAATATTACTCTTGAAAGAGAATTAAAATGTTGTTGGTTGATTTTACACTATTTCAAATTATTTCCTATGTAACTAACCTTTGCACGCCTAGCAAGTGATGCCAAAATATTTCCCTTCTCGGCCATGAATGATTCATAGGACTCGTCTCCAACCTGCAGAGGATCATTGAATATTGAGTGTGAAAGACATCATTAATATCAATCTAACAATAGAATGACAAAAATGGCAAATTTTTATACAAAATCCATGTGCTAAATATACACGGTTTACAATAACTTCATGACACTGTTATTTCACATGCAACCTCATTAAAGTTAAAGGGCATTCTGGATTTACAGTGGCAAATACATGGAATATCAATACTCCAACAGAAGTGGCACAGAGTATTCTACAGTAAAAGCACCAATACCATTGATGAATAAAGAGTCACTATTATTGAAAGGCAATTATAATTCCTTCCAACTCACCATGTAACTCTTAAGCATAAGGGTACTCAAGATATGTTAATTATAGGATGGAACTATTACCAATCTTATCATGGTCAGAATTAAGTTCAATGTTCTTTTATTTATTCAAACTAAATAAATATTCCCCCCAAAATAAATTGGACTTAGAAGCTGCAAGGAGTTAACCTTAGGTGGACTCATGACCAAGCTTGCAAGAATTTGACCAGAGATATTAGAGCAAAGGTTGACAGATGCCACTTTATATATTTGCTCCCTCACTTCTGCAGAAAAGCCAGTCACCTCCATATAACCTCCTCGTTTCCCACACTCCCCATGGTAGCCTAAGGACAAAGAAAAAGGCATTTTCCATCAATATTGATCCCTTATTAGCATAAAATTCTATTCTGTATTGTTATTATAAATTTTATACCAACTTACCTTTGGAGACTGATTGAAAGGATACTAAAGTGATGTCATTCTCACCATATCCCATGGACCGAGATACCTTCTTGAATGAGTGAAATTTCTTCTCAGGTACATAAACATTTTCTTGATATACCTTCAAAATGAATTTCATGCATCAGAGTATTATTATGCTTGAAATGGTATATCCCATACAAGCTTCAGCAACAAAGTACTTCCCAATATATATTGTGACAAAAAAGAAGTTTGCCTAGGATATAGTAACCTTCATTCCCAAGATTCATGAAATGCAACCATGTTTTAAATAAATTTAATTATGTATCTAAGATTTTCAATTGCGGTCCATTTACCTCATCAGCTAAAAGAACCAAACCTTCTTGCTTGCAAAAATCTACTATGTTGCGCTGATTTTCCTCAGAAAGAACCTGGAGGCATGCCAGAAAATCCATGTTACCAAATTTAACAAAAACACTTCGCTTTCTAACATTAAACATCCTTCAATATCAAGACTTGATTATATCAGACAGCTAATTATAAACTTAAATAAGCTTTCATCACACATCAATTTGACCATAAAAATTGAAATAAACTAAAAATAGCTTGTAGGAGTCGAAAGTAAATTTTCATTAGCCCAAATAGGTTCCACATAAGGTCTTCAAAACATCCCCAATACTGCATAATTATTAGTGACTCACCTGCCCCGTTGGATTGCCAGGATTTATAACAACTAAAGCCCTAACATTGATGCCCTTAGACTTGGCAGCGTCCAATTGCTTCTTGAGTTCAGGTATTTCCAATCCCCAACCGGTTGCTTCATCTAGATAATAAGGTACCTTTAGAAAAAAAAAAAAAAAAATATACCAAGGTTAAGCTACTACTCCAACCAAAGTATTATAACAAAATAGTTCACATTTCAAAGATGGCACAGAACCAATAACATCATAAAAAAGAAAATGAATATAATCATTGACCAAATTAAAGTTTTCATTATGCAATTGCATTGAGCAAACATTACCAAGAAGCCACCATGGAGGGCAATTGAAGCTGAGTATAGAGGATACTGTGGAATGGGACACAAAATACCATCATTTTCCGACCTAATAAGTAATTGCATCATATTATGGACCTGAAAACATAGAAGTGTTAGTTTTTAAAACTTATTCAGATTATAAATGAAACAAACTCTCATCATAATCTAAAACCATATAGTAAATATCAAAGGCAAAGTAGAGACATACTGCAGGGCTTGCACCATCTGTCATGAAAATGTCATCAGGATTGGCAGGAAAACCATCACGCTCTCCAATTCCAGCAGCTATTGTATCACGCAAACCCTTGACACCCTGACAAGGAAATATGAACAATTTCATGGCCCTGCCTCTCATAGCATAGAAATAAACCATATTTGATAACCCAATAGGTACCTGGCTGTGGCTATAGGCACCAGTTGCTCTACCGGGAATCTGTTCCACAATCTGCCAAGCTCGTTCTATTGCATCAGTGCTGCAATATGCCAAAGGTCAAGTTAGATCAAATCACCAGTAATGAAAGGAACCTTTATTCTGTTCCGTGTGACAGTAAACTACAACATTACAAAACTGAACTAAAAATGTCATTGACTTATTCAAATTCAATTTGCATTCTTAATTCTGTACTGGTAGGTTTTTTGACAGAAGTTTGTTATACATTATAATCAAATTGAAAAGACCACTGACTAGACCATTGCTAGTTACATATGCTACTTCAGTCATATGATTATACATTTGTTACATCAAAAAAATCTTAGACAGATTGCTGCTTCACAGTGACTAGTTATCCAGGTGCTGGCAGTTATTCTATTTATTTTTATCTTGGTACCTGAACAAACCCTGTGTTTCGCTTTTGTCTAATATAGATGGATGATCAGTTAACGCAAGAACCTGAGAGAGAAGAGATTGTCATAATAAGCATTGCTTAATTTGTATTTTGCTACATTCACTGCACAAAATTATAAACAGCAAACCTCTCGGAAAAAGGTTATCGGAGGCTGGCCAAGAGACTGAGGATTTCCAATGTTGCAGTAAAGTATCTATATTCAGATAAAAGAAATGTGAGAGGAAAAGACAAAACAAAAGTAGATTAACAGTTCACGAAGTAGAAGCATGGTGAAATTACAGATAGTCTCATCCCCCTCAACCTTTTTTTATTGGAGGGGATGGAGGTGGCAATATTTTAAAATTAAAATAAAAGTTCATTTTATATTTATTTCATCTTTAAAAAAAAAAAAAAAAAAAAAGGCATCTCATGCAGAATGACTATAATTTACCCTGCAAAATTGGTTCATTTTCATTGATCATTTTTTTTTTTCAAAACAAATGGCCAAGGAAAATTCCCCATTCCAATTACAAATAGTCTCACTATTGCAGAGATGTAGAATATAAGCATCTTCAAGAATAGTTGAAATGTTGATACTATAACCACCAACTCATTCAACTAATTTATCCATTAAAATTGTTGCATCATAATTAATACATTTGATCCAAAGAATTAAGAATATAAAGAAATAGGCAATCATAGAAGGACAGCCTTGGGACAATAAATGGAGTTTTCACCCTATTATGGGAAATTCAGATGTTCAAGTTGTGGAATTAATCTACTACAACTTTAGTAATACAAGACAAGACTGTCCGCTACACAGTGGCTTCCCCCTTGCATGAACACCATGCGCATAAGAAGCTTTATAGAACCCCTTACATATCTTCCTGTGAATTAAGAAAAACACAAAGTTCTATTTCACGTCATATAGTTGAAAAATAAAAGTACCTCGTCAAATGGATGAGAACCGGGATTGGCCAGTAAATCCTTTTGCAAATTCTGCAATATTAAGGCGTTTTAAGCAAGAAAGTATTGAAACAATTGTCCATAGAAAATTCTTAAGTGATCAATTTCAAGCTATATTCCAGTAAAAGCCATGCTAATAATTTCATGTCAGAGGAGCACTGTCAACTTAGTTTATCAGTTATCAACTTGGAATAAACCAAGGCAAATATACTTTTTCCATTAATGACCTAATTTGAATATGAACAGTCAAATCACAGTACCTGAGCAAGTGTGACAACCTCTCCTCTAACGGCGTACTCACATTTCAGAACCTAGACAACAAAAATGCATAGTTTCAAATTACCAAATAAAATATGAAAATTGGTGACATAACCAACTTAGCTGAAAGAACAAGAAACAAGTGGGGAAATATTCTAGCACACGATCACACTTTGTAAATAAATAAAACATTTCAAAATCCATTAAAACAGCCTACACCATACAACAAAGATATATATCCTCAATTGGAAGTACGGTGAAATAAAAAAGAATCTCTTTTTGATACTACTCTTTTCACCGATCCCAGGGTTGAACACAATTAGAAAGTAATTCAACACTCAATTGGGCATATAATAGTAGAAAAATGAATGACCTATAACTAGGTCATCAGTACCACCACTAGACAGAAAACAACTGAGAAAAAAGATCAGTATCAAACCTGACTCACGGATCAAAAACGAATAATAATTCGCAGGCCTTTAAAAAGTAAAAACAGCTATAATTAAATCAAAGGTCGATCCTTCGACAAAGAAAGACGTTATACAAAGCGTGCAAAAACCAAGAAAGAGAACCCCAAAAACATCAAATCGACACCACGCTTTTGCCCAGATAAAAAAACACGATCACACAGTTCAAAGCTTGCAACTTTAGCACACCCAGAAGTGACAAAGCGAAAAACGACAAGCGTGATGGCAGCGAAAAGATAAATGAAGGCAACACAGACCTTTGGGTTGATGTTTTGAGCAGTGACGGGGAAAGGTGAATCAGAAGCCATGGAAGAAAAAGGAGTAGAAAAGAAGAAGCGATAGGGGGAAAACGGATAGTGAGAAGTGAGAGAGGAAGAAGCAGGAAAGGGAGGGTGATTGTGATTGTGATGATGACGATGAAGAAGGAACGAACGGTTGAAAAGGCGCCTGAATCTGTCTGCAACGATTCTCCGCATTGTGAGGGTTATATATAAAAAGGGAAGGATGGAGATTTGAGGGTCTGAATGTGGTTACAATGTTGAGAAGAGACAGAAGGCGCGTGCGTGTATCTAGAAAGAAACAATGTTGGACTTGTTTGTTCCTTTTGGAGAACTTTCCACCTCAAACTTCCACGCCGCCCATAGTCTCTCAAGATCTCAGCCATCCATGCACTATAAATAGAATTTGTACTTATGCCTTCTTTTATTTGTTACCACGTTCTTTCATTTTATAAAAGGAAAAAAAAAATTAACAACACTTTTTTAACCATTTTTTTAATTTGTAAATTATCCGTTTTAAATATTTTTTAAACATAAATTTAAATAGACTAATAAAAAGATGACACGTGTTTCGTTGTTAAAAAAAATTATCAAAAAATATTGTCAAAATATTATTGTTTTTTTATAAATTCTGATATATCAATTTTTTTACTATTGCATTCGTATCAATTATTTATTTCTTATGAATAACGAGTATTTGTTTTATTTATCTATTATAATGGAATAAAGTAAGAATTTTTCATCAAAATAGCACGTGTGACTTTTTTTTATTCCCAATAGTACACCATTCCGATTAATTAAAAAGTAATTGTATGTAATGTATAAAAATAAATACATAAATTCAGATTAATGTAATGTTGTTTCATGAGTGTTTATGTTGACGTTTCAATATAAAGTATGGTATTTTTCTTACAATTGATAAGTTGTGCGATATTGGTGTCTATTTGATTTCTATTGAATCATGCATATTGATTGATTACTCTGAGCGAATGAAAATAGTTGATTTTAATGACTTCTTTTTATTTATGCATTGTACTTAGGTTATCTTGTGTGATACTTGGGAGGAGTTAACGTCTGTGTTACTAATTTGACAGGATCTTGGATTCATGATTAATTTCACAAAATACTAATGGAATTATTGAAGTGGACAAGGTGGATTGAATTTTTCAATATTCAGTTTAAATTTATTATAGATTTAATAAAATAAATTGGATTTATATTTAAATTTAGTAATTCAAATCTATTTTTACTAATTTACTATGTTTGGATTTTTTCAATTTAATTTAAATTTTAACTATATTAAGTTTATATCAAATTTAATAGATTGATTTAATATATTTAATTATTAGGTTCATTATATATGGGTTGAGTTGATTATACTTGACTTTTCAACTTAAATCGACTTGGTCTAATATTTTGGTTTAGGTTGATTTAGCTCAACTTTTGTTAGAGTAGACACGAGTAAACCTCAATTGAGGTAGACTCGAGCTAACTTTCAATTGAGAACTTTGGTCGACTTTTGATTGAGATTGACTTAGAGAACAGTTGGTCGAGTAAACTTGATCGAATTTTGATTGACTCTCATTTGAGGCTGACTAGACTGCCTTTGGCCCAAGGCAACTTCGTCAATCTTCGGTTAGGGCCCACAAAACCAACGTTTAGTCAAGGATAACTCAACCGACCTCTGTTGGGGACGACTTGGTCGACCTATGTGTGGGACAACTCGAGATGACCTTTGATCAAGAATGATTCGAGGCTGACCTTCGGTGAAGATGATTTAGATTGACCATTAGCCAAATACAACTTAGGATTGACCCTTAATCGGGGATGACTTGAACTGACATTTAACCGAAGCTAACTCGGGTCAACATTCGATCGTGCATGACTTAAGTCAATCTTTGGTCGAGGTTGACTTGGCCGACTTGAGTCAACCTTTGACTGAGACTAACGTAAGCCTACCTATGGTGGATGCGGGTCAACCTTCGTCAAGACTAACTTAAAATGATATTTCGTCACGATCGACTCAAGTCGATCTTAAACCGGATTGACTTAGTCATCTTCAACATCGACCAACTCAATGGAAATATAAAATCCCTTCGGGATATTACAAAAAACTTATAAATTATTTGTGCATATCTTAAAGTGTTTATTCTGTTTCATAGAATAAAATTTTAAACATTTATTTATTTCATTAAATAAATGTTAAACTCAATAAATTTATTTTAGATAATAAAAATATAATTAAAAATAATCAATAATTAAAATTTATTCAAAATATATCTCGAAAATAAAAATTTATTTATAAAGTAATCTCCAAATTACAGTGCATTCAAACTATATCTACAAAGTATTTTTTACTTACGTATAACACAATAAGTAATACACTAATATATATATATATATATATGGATGACAAAAAAATCTGCGACGGATAGTTGATACCTATAGATATTTACTATCTGAAACCCGTGGATAACGGGTATTTTAATACCCGCTTATGATTATTGATTATTGGATTTGATTGCCTAAAAATATACTGCACAATGAATGGGCTTGTCTGCCATAGCTCTATAAATATACACTATAATCTTCCTTTTGTATCCTAATAAAATTTAGACTTTTTTTATATCTTGAGCGTCGAAGTATCTTGTGCACGTCAAAAACCCATCGAAGTGGATGACATTCTCAGGAAGGATTGAAGATCAAAAGAGAACAAAACAAAAAAGGACGACTGACCCTCGGACCAATTCAACTGAAACAAAAATTAAATTTTAATTATATTTTATATTTATGTTGTAATTTTATTTAAATTTTATTTTAATAATTTATAAAAATATATTTTTTTAAATATTTATGGATATTCATGGATATCCATAAGTTTTAAAATATCCGCAAATATTTTTTAAGCGAGTAACCGTTCAGATAGATTTTTTTTTTATCAGGTCGGGTTGCGGATAGACACTATCCATACCCAACCTCACCTGTTGTTACCCCTATATATATAATATTAATATGTTAGATGTAGTTAATAAAATCATGGACAATAAGCAAATCAAGTTAATAATAAAAACTTAAAGAACCAACTAATCCATATTTATGACTGAAATAGATACTTCCATGTATTTTCATAAAGCAAGCCATATTAACTATTATCTCAAGAACTCCAGCTCAACTTGACATAATTAATTTTACTGTATTTTTGTATCACAGCATTATCATCACTAAATCAATCAACTATTTTCTTAAACAAGTACCTTTAATTAAATTTTGAGCATTAAGGATAAATTTGTGACACGTGTCCTAATAATCTTTAATAATAGTATTATTATTTTTAGTTAAACGCAAAATCATAGTAACTTCGTTCATCAGTATTTTACAACTACAATTTTGAAAAACATTAAATAATATAATTTTTAATATGACACAAATCTTACATCTCAAAAAAAAAAAAAAAATACACAACGCATACAATTATTTTTTTATAATTTTTAAAATTATATTTTATAATTTTTCCTATTATAATTTTACATATAATTACTTCAAAATATATAGACTTTTTAAAATAAAACTTTTTATTCTTTCAAATATTATCTTCTTAAATTAATTACTTTCCAAAAATTTAATTCTTTTGAATTTCTACTTACTTCTTTATTATAATTACATTTCTCAATTATATTTTCCGAATAACCACCATGTTTTTTCTTTTCATTCAAATTTGTGTCCTCAATTTATTTATGTTCTTATTTATCTTTCCTCTAATTTTTCCTTCCTCCATAATTTTCTAAATAAAAAATAAATAAATAAAAACCAAATTCGGAATTAGTTTCTTGAGAATTGAATTCCAATTAATTTTCAACTACAATTTGTCCAACTACATGTCAAAATTAGGCTCTTTGAAAACTAAATACTACCTACAACTATAAGTATTTTTTTTTCCCAGAATTGGCTAATACCTTTTCAGTGCACTCAGTGATGGATATTTCAAAATGTCTCTACTTTATATAATATCATTTACATTTACCAATTATTTCACCATAAGCCTTTCTTTTCTCATTTAAATGGATTTATTTTCTGCAATAAAATTAACTTTATGTATTACAATCATATTCCCTCACATGATGGCTTTGGAAAAGGTGAATTGAAAATGTGAAGACTGTTCCATCTATGTAAAGAATGTACGATATTACTAGCTTTAGAATATTTATACAAAATTGTGTTTTACATATAAGTACTTTTTTTTATAACTAAATTCGTTGATGAATAATCTATATTTAAAAATATAATTGACTATTTTAATAAAGTATCTAGCAACCCTTTTTTTTATTCACATAGTTGAAACACGAAGTTATTTAAAAGAAAAAAAAAAGAGTCAAACTTTAATATTTCAAATTTATAAAATTTGTTGAAAGGCTTTGAATCATAATCTTCTTATCTTTGTTAACCTAACCTATTATAAGGTGGCATTGATATTTAATAATAATTATTTTGTTGCTTTTGAGGGGAGTGATAGTTGAAATCTTGAATTGAATACTGTGGATTTGTAATCTGTGGATCGATTTACATCCATGGTGGTTTGTATTCTGGAAAATAAAATGCTAGATAACGATACTCTACTCTGACAATATTTTAACATTATTTACGTGTTATTTTGTGATTAGTTTAAATTATTCTACAATTAATGATAATAATTATAAAAACTAACATAAATCAATCACAGAATAAGACGTAAATAATGTTAAAACGTTGTTAAGAAAATTTTATAAAGGATCATTATCCTAAAAGGTTATATATATTTTTTTTCTATCTGTTTTCTATCATTTTCTTACTGACCTCATCGGTGTCCATGGCTGACTGTTTTGTTTATCAAAAATGATGCTTTTGTTGAATTTGGTTCCACAGATCATAAAATGGCCACTCTTGACAAATGAATTGCCATCTGATTTCCCTCGAAGAAGGGACTTGTTGACGCCATCTTACTTTTGTTTCAAATTTCAACTACTCTTTGTATAAATATGTGGTTACTTGTATGATTTCTCAATTGATACCCCTACTTTATTTATTCTTTACGAAAGATGGTGTTTTTATTAAATTCAATACTTTATTTATTATTTACCAAAGATAGTCAATAGGTATATTAAAGAGTACTTTTCAACTAAGGATAGCAATGAATCGGGTCAGATACGGATTGCAATTCAATCCGATAAAAAAAAATTCACTCATTATTTGATCTGTTATCTGTATGGATATCCACTTAAAAAATATCTGCAGATATTTTAAAATCTTCGGATACCTGCAAATATTTAAAAAAATATATATTTTAATAAATTATTAAAATAAAATTACAAAAAATATATAAAATATAATATAAATTAAAATTTAATTTTAATTAAATTAATCTTGTAAAATATAAATTAATGTTAATTTTAATTAAATTTAACTTAATAAATATAAATTAAATTTTTATTTTTATTTTTTGTAGGTAGCGAATATCCGCATGTACGGATAGTATAATACTCACACACAACCTGTTTATAAGCGGATATTAAAATATCAATTACCCAAAAGTTACAAATAATATATATCTACAAATATCAACTATCCGTCACAGATTTTATTTGCGAATATAAGCATGCTGCCATTACTAATTTCAACAAAATCTATTAAGTATTCTTTATTTTGAATTAGTTTAAATCTATATTTCAATATTCAAATATCATAATAGTTTCAATATTCAAATATCATAATAGTTTCATATTATGATAAAGTATAATTATATTATTATTAACTATATTATTATTATATATTTGAAATAAATATTATTATAATGAAACCAGACATTCACTATTTATATTAATTTTATAAATACGGTTCGTATTCGTAAAAAAAATATTTACTTAATAATAGTTTAAACTTACTATATTTATAATTATAAGCATCAAAATAAGTGAATTTTTTCCTTTTAAGTATAATTTATTTACTTGTAGCACGTTCAAAATCCCGATAAAATCAATTATCTTTATAAATATATATTTTTCAAAATCAATAAGAAACAAATAGTTAAAAAGTATTAAAAAATATTTATTAAAATATAAATATTTGATAAAATCATCTCATAAAATAAGTGGTAAATATAAAATTACGGATATATATGTATTAACAAGATATATTAAGTATTTTTAAATTTTATTGATATTTGTGAAAGAGATCAAAACCTATGAATAAGTAAAAAGGAAAAAAAAAACATGCATACATCAAAAACAGAATAACTATTGCATATATATGCATGAAATACAGTGAAATATTGAATCTCAGAACTTGTGTTGAAGCCAAAATTGAGCAAAAATGTTACCACTTAGCAATGTAAATTTATGGCATCTCTCTCTCAAATGGACTATTGATGGTTTTTAGTGAATGATATTTTGGGATTTTTTCCCTCACCAGCACCTTTATCAATAAATTTTTCTCAAAACACTTATTTTTTTTTTTAATAAGAATAACGGATTATTGTGTAAAGTTCAAATTTTGGTTATTTAAAAATTATATTTTGACCTCATTTTGAGATATACTTTGTAAGAAAAATAAATTAAATTTTCCAATAATCAAATTTGTTTGACTATTACACAGGAAATTGTACCAGTGTGGTAAATAAAGATAAAATTGTGTTCTTCTCATAAGTTTTTATTGACACATATATATATTAGAAAAAAAAAAAACACTGATATTTGAAATACCTTTTATTTCTTTAGAGATATTTAGTCTAATGGATTCATTTATACCAATTAAACGTATAATTATTTTAAAAAAAATTATAAGGTGACATAAACATTCTACATAAAAGATCGCTCCAAGAATAAGGTTATCCTTCTTTAATTTAAGTTTACATTTTAATACTTAAAACATTTTATTTATTAATGTCTCATCTTTATAACATGAAAATTCCAAACAATCCACGAAGCAACATAGACAATTTTACATCATATATTCTAATGAGTTAATGTTTTTCTAACATAAAATAATCTTCATAAACAATCAATGGCATATTTAATAACCTTACAAATTTTCCTTTCAGTATAAATGCTTTAAATGACATGCAATTGTTTACCAAGCAGGCAGAATATTCAAACAGTAGTTTCCCCTTGAAGTTAACATATTCATTTCATTTTTTTTTATAATTTTTTTGACAACATTTGAACATCATCTACGTGTCATTCTGTGATCGATCTATGGTCGTGTTTATAATTATTATTATTGACTGTAAAATAATTTTAGACCAATCACAGAATGACACATAGATGATAGATGATGTTTAAATGTTGTAAAAAAAATGTTATGTATGATTTATTGTCCTTTCTTTTTCATCTGAAATTTGACATATTTTCCAAACAGAAGAATTTTATAAACCAATGAAAAGTAGGTCAAAAAAATGCTTGTAGTGTAGTAATACATGTTAGAAGGGCGTGATTAAAAAGGCAAGTCAAATAACCCACAGATTCTTTCTGTAAGTTTGTATCACAAGGTGGAATCAAACTGCACAGCTGCATTTGGCAACCAATCAGGGCCTTGGATAAAGGACTCCACAGTGAACCTATCTGCATCGGTGTCCGCGAGAGTGGGCTTATAACCGGCCCAGTTGACCCTCTTGGACACATCAGCTCCTGGCCCAGTATTCTGATATTCTGCATAGAAGATGGTACTTGCAGGTTCCACATTAGCGACCCAACTCATCCACCCCACCGGATTCAGGAATGACCCAATATCAGATTTCATGATGACAGTGGTGGAGAAATCTTTCCATGGCCTGCCAAGGTATGTGGGAGCAGTGAGATTGTTGCCCAGGGGAGTGATTGTTGATTTCTGAACTATAATTCCAGTGTTCTGGTTAGGGTCTTTCTTTCCCTGAGCTGTGATGGTGTTGAACTGGTTTGGTAGGGGCTGTCTAGGCATTATTTTGCAGTTTTGGAACACAACTGCTGCATTGCCAAATATGAAGTCTATGGTGCCTGTAATGTCACAGTCACGGTAGAATTGGCGGTTGGAATGAGCATAGAGGGTATCTTGGAAGCCATCAAATGAGCATCTGAAGAACACAGAGCGATCTGACCCAGATCTCAATGCCACAGCCTGGTGCTTTGAAGCACCTGCGTTGTTCACAAACCCTATGTCTTTGGCTATGAATCCCTTGCCTTTAACAGCTGCAAAAAGTAATAAATTCCTGTTAGTAATAGGCAGTGATGGTATCCTATCTTACACTATCGTATTGGTGTGTTTAATGCAAAAGTTAATTAGTTAAATTTTGTACCAACATCATAGTTTGAAGCATAAAAACAGGTCAACACCTAAATCCGTATCTCTGAAGACAGCATTTATGGATGTTGGATGGGTGGATATTAGGTATGAGAAGGTAATGCAGAGATCACATGGGAGGTCATGAATGATGCTGAAAACAGCATAATGCTTGATGTGTCCTGTTACTGAAAGAGCTGACAAATAGCCAATTGTGCGAGAGTGAACACATGATCACACTTGATAGCATGTGGCTCGCCAGAAGCACTAACGCACTTGCCACATGCTTCTCCATCAAACTTGTTTTTTTTTTCCATAACAATGATGAATCCTCCGAAATTCGGCACTTGTTATATTCAGTATACTTTCCTTCATATGTTTTAATATGATCATAGGGTATATTTTTTTATAGGACAATGGTATGATATTTTGAGAACTTTTTGATAATTTTTTTGACAACAGAATTAATGTTATTAATTTATTGATCTATTTGAATTTAGGAAAATGATATTTTAACATCATTTTTTGATACCATTTTGACACTGCACACGTGTCAAAATGTGATTGAACAATTTCAAATTAAAAAAGTTGAGGGAAGAGTATATTTGAAAAAAAAAAAAATCAAAGTTTATTTTTTTAATTTGAAATCGTCCAACCACAATTTAACACTTTGACATGTACACAGTGTCATGGTGTATTAAAATATCATTTTCCTTGAATTTACTCGACTAATGACAACTCTTTTTTACAACACTTTTTTGAACGTAGTTGTTAAAAAATATTCTTAAAAAAGAAGTTTTTCCTTTTTTATATAACAATGATCTCCTAGGTATATTTTATCAATAAATCACTCAAATTAATTGTAGCTATACCAATCAATTTGTTTTCATTTTCAATAAATCTGATTATGCACCCAGAACAAAATTCATTCCGAATTATTAAACGGAGAATAATTAGACCAAACTCCAACAGAAAATAGAATCATTCCAGACCTTCTCAAATAATGCACCAATTTTCAAACATAGCATTCAAAACACAGTAAATGATGATAAAAAAAATGCAGAAAAATAAATAAAGAAAGAAAGAAATTATATTTACCGAAAGTTGCAGTTTCGAAAGTCGGCGTTCCGTCCATGAAGTTCCGGCTACCGATAATGAGGGTTTTGTCCTTGCCATCACCGTAGATCATCACATTCCACGTGTTCTTGTCCAAATCGATGTTCTCCACGTAGCTCCCTTCTTTCACGTACACCGAGAATCTCGTCTCGCTCTTCTTCTTCACCAACTTCAGCGCCTCGCCGATCGTCTTGAACTGTCCACTACCGTCCTTCGCCACCACAGCATCCGGCGTCGATTGGTTGTTCTTCTCCTGCAAAAGCCTTCGCTCCGCCGCTCCCAGCCACTGCGGAAACTCTAGCAGCCGCCGGTGGTGATTCGGCATCTCGAACTGCGACAGCAACCGAAGGATCTTCGTCACGATAGCCAAGCTGTTGCTCGCGAACTCCGTGGAGTTCCTCATGGCGGTCTCGATCTCCTGGAGAGAGCCGCGAGCGGCGGTGGAGTTCAGCTCGCCAAGCGCGTCGAGGCACGTGTCCTGGTCCGTGAGCGCCGCGCTGAGCCACGTCTCCACGTCGTTGACGCTCGCCGAAGAAACAATCCTTCCGGTGACGGTTCCGAGCGAGGAGATCGAGTCCTTGAGGCGGTCCAGCGCGTCACCGATGACGGAACTGCAGACGTCGATCGCCTTCTGCAGACGCGCGTCGTGCTCCGCATTGGCACGAAGCTTGGAAGGGACGCTGGAGAGCTTGGAGAGCTCGTCAATGGCGACGCGTAGCGAGAGCTTGAAGAGGAGCTCCGGGTCGGTTGTGTTGGATTCCGGCAACGAGGATATGGAGGAGAAGCAGGAGTCAGGGTAGCGAGTGGCCTTGCACACCGCTTTGAGTGACGCGGCCGGAGACAACTGAGTTTGCTGGGCCGAGTCAGATGAGGGCGACGATTTGTTGTTGCGGTTGTGTATGACGACCCCTGCAACCGCAGCGATGATGACCGCAATTAGAATGATGGAAGACACCGTGATGATTATGATGCGCTTACGTGTCTTCTTCTGATAGGCTTGTTGTTCCAGCTCGTCAACTTTGCCGTAGCCCTTGAATGACTTAATTGTATCCATTCTTAGGATCTGTTTGGTCTGCTCACACTATCTACTCTCTACTCAAAAATGGCTCTTTCTAGCTTCTATACTTTCCCTTTTATATGGAACTTTGGTGGCATTTCATAAAAGAAAAAATAAACAAATAAAATACACGTTACCTAGTCCTATGATTCAACGTGTGACATTTTAGATTTACGTGGAATGTTACTTTTTTCACTTTAATAAATTAGTAACACATGATAAGATTATTTTATTTTTCTTTAACTTTACTGTGGGAGATTTTTTATTTTATTTTAATTTAATGTTGATTTATTTTTGTGCTTTGAGATAAGAATTGAAGCGTGGCTTTTCCACAATGCTTCTTTGCTAAGATTCAATGCAATCAGCATCTAAGAACAAATTCATTTTTTGGAAAGGTTAGCACTCAGCATCATCATGGTGTTTGGTGGGTTCATTGCATTCCCAATAAAAACTTAAAAGTGTTTTATCGTCTTAAGTTTCAACCAACAAAACCCAAACATTTTTCTAACAATCCATGGTTCTGATTTATAAAATTAAGCTATTGTTTAGTAGTCTTTCCGTATAAATTTTGGCAGACTTCGACTTTTGACGGAGAAGGATGTAACTGTAATGACATTCTGACATTCAAGTTAGGCGTCTGATGGAAAAATTTTTATTATTAATTGAATGTTTAGTGAAGGAGTTATTAGTGTATGAGTATTTCTGAGTGTAATTAGAACAATTGAATGTTTAGTGAAGAGTTATTAGTGTATGAGTATTTCTGAGTGTAATTAGAACGTAAGTGAACGTAACTGACTTATGATCCTGACTCTCTATTTATAATTTGTCTCTTGTGAACCTTAAACTGATATAAACCTAATAAAATATAAACAGAATAAAATATAAATAAATTTATCTAAAAATTTGATTGGATTGGTTCAATTATGATTATCATAGACATGATATTATACATAACCGATGTCCGGATATCATACATTACAACATTATATAATGAGACAACATTATATAATGAGGTTCTTGTAGGATTCTTAAATTGAATACACGGTTTGTAATTGTTGGAAGCTAACATAATAAAGCCACACGGTTTCCTTAATTCAGTTTTCGCACTCAATCTCAGCTGTGCTTTATGATTCATTCATTCCACAACTGTATACACTCACAAGACAGAGACCTTTTATTTATTAAAACAACGCACCATGTTTTAGTCAAACCATCTAACAATCATATATATATAAACTAATTTTGAAAACAATATTTTTATTTTATTTATTGTATAGTATGAAAACCTTTATTCAAATCATTTAATAAGTTATTAACGAGACCAATCGACTTTGTGATAAATTGGTTAACATTCAACATAATTAATTTTAATGTTTATTAGCTTAAAAATAAAATATAAATATTAACAATTAAGTTATCATTAGTTCAATATTAATCACAATATCATTTTAAAACTTATAAATACAATTTTAAGATAACAAAATAAAAAATTTGTATATATATATTATCATACTATTAGTTTCTAAATTGTCAATATTATAAATAACTTCATAGTCATCTCAATTATTTGAACCAAAGATGAATTAAAACTTGGAAAAGAATCTCCACACTTCCATTTATTCATCATATATTGAATTATCGATTTCGATATTGCGTCATGTTAATTAATATAGACTTATATTTAACTGTGATGACAAACTGAAAGAAAAGGACCGAGCGGATCACGTGTAAAAAAATATCTCACGATCGTTTAGTCCCGACAACAATTAATTGGTTAGATAGGAGTACAATTTTGACTTTTGACTTACTACTAAATTACTAAAAACTTACAAAGAAATATTCTAGGTTTAAACCTCTTTTTGGTCCCTAAATTATAAGCGGATGTTCAGTTTAATCCCAGTTTTTAAAAATGTGAATCTTTGGTCCCTAAGTTATAAAAAATGTATCAAATGAGTCCTTTTTTTGACTTGAAATACTGTTTTTGGTTGTTTCTTAACAACTGCTACATAGATTGCTCTTTGTACTTTGATCATGAACATAAAAAAAGGACTCATTTGATACATTTTTTATAACTTAGGAACCAAAGGTTTAAATTTTAAAAGCGGGGACTAAACTGAACATCCGCTCATAACTTAGGAACCAAAAAGAGGTTTAAACCAATATTCTAACATGAGTGTCAGGATGTATTCTGTAAGTCAACTTACATACATCAATCAGTCATTTAAAACAAAAAACAAGGCCCTCGTCCCATCTCAGTATGAACACATATCAAAACTACTTTCTTTAAAAAATTGAAAGATATAAAATGTTGATATAACACCAACTTAACACCAAACAACTAAAATTAAATTAACAAGCATAAGATATTAAAATATTATTTTGAGAGTATTTTATTTATTAATGGATGTGGCAATGATTTGCGCTGGCAAGTGGCAACTATCCGGTAATCGCGCCATTCGCATACGGTTTGTTTGATTGTTTCTTCTTTGTCTAACCACAAATGTTGCAAATGTGTTCCCATGAAACTGCAACTTCAACTTCAAAATCTAAAATTGATAAAAAAAATGAAAATCAAGTATTTTTCTGCCGCCTATAATCACTTTTAAATGAAGCAGATGAAATGAAGAAAACAACATTATTCTTTATCTATGAAATACTTTTAATTTAAGAGTTTAATTTGATACATCATTGTTGTTGTTAATGCCAGGCAGATGGTTTTCATCTTTTGAAATCTCTAAGCTAAAGATTGCTTATTTTTCTAACATTCATTTTGCAATGGAAAGCTATGTATAGTCCAAAATCTTTAATTCAATTTCTTATTATTTTCTCTCGTTTCTTTTTTGCTGAACCTTCTTTCTATATTGCACTGAAAAATAAATAAAAGCGAGAAAAGATGTAACCAGTTTTTCAAATAACGCATTTTAGATATCTGACAAAAACGCTATCATTTACTCAACAGCCGAATTGGGTTGAGTAGTGGTTGGGTATGGGTCAGCCTCAATTAAGCAATCTTTTGCTATCTGAACTCCCATTATCACTAAGTGCAGCTCCACACTAACATAAAAAGACTAAAATACCTGCAGCTGTCATTAAAGATTTTACTTGAAATATCATATACTATCATATATTTTCATTCGGTAATATTTCATATTTTTAAAGTAAACTTTATTTGAGGATATCCACTTAAAAAATGTATGAATTTAGTGATCATGTAATATCTTTTATTGGGAAATAGTTGTATAATTATATAATTAAAAAAAGTTTTAAAAGTAATTTTGATTAGATATATAAAAATAGGAAGTAGAAATAAGATGGAATTAAAAATGAAGAAAATATAAAAGTAAAATTAATGTTTTTATTTATCAGTGATTTTATTACAAAAGATATCGTGATTGTAATAAACCTCTGAGTACCACGTCATTTAAGTCTCTCTTAATACTACCGATCGTTATAATTACTACTTCACCCTGAAAAAGCTCACTTCCAAATGCGACCTTACGAAGCAAAAAAAAAGTTGCACTTCAAGATTGCCTGAAAAAGGTGGACGAGCTTGAAGAAGTGCATGATTGATGACACTTGAGAGTTAGAATGTTTTAAAAGGATTTTGAAGAACTATATCGAGAGGTTCTAAAAGAAAAGTGTGAGCACGCGAAGTAGTATGATGGCACCAACATTTTAGAACCTCCCAAATTCGTCTGGAATCTCTTCTAAACAACTCTAAGTTCGAAAGTGAGAGACAACAATGTTTAAAGAGACAACACTTTTTTATGTCTTTGTTAGTGAGATGACTGTCACATTAGATAATGTGTTCACACTAATACATCTACAGAGTTATGTTTGAATGAAACCCTAAACTTTGAAACAACTTTGAAAACTTTCATCAACCTATTAGGCATGGACTCCACGATAGCTATATTTGAGCTCAAACAATGCCATGGTCCTCATATAAAATTGAGCCGATTGAATAATATATAGGATGATTGTTTTGAGAACTAACAATAAGAGTATGTAGCACAGGCGTACTTGTTCCACTTCGATTTCCTTTGTTATACACATATATCTTGCACTTCGATTTCCTTTATCATTTTATTATTAAAAAATATTTAGTTTTTTTGTAGGGTTGGATTATTAGGAATCCAAATCTTAGTCCAAGTCCCACAAAAATGAGAAAACAGAGCACTATATAAAGGTAAATGACTCATTAACCCATTGCCTTAAGATTTTTGGTAGAGAATGGTGTCAATCCCTTATGTAGTTGGGCTCGTATCTCATTGGTGTTTTTGTCCCCTCAGTGAACCTCTTCTTCGATAGACCCAACATGGATATATAAACACTCTCTAGGATGGAAAGCTAGCTAGTTATAATAATGAGGGTAACTCGAACAACAAATTTTTATGACAGGGAAACAAATTTCCAACCTACATGAGACTAGGGCACAATTGAATGTCTTGACATATGATGGGGTGATATGGAACCGATATGAATCACATCGGATTAGTTGTTCGCATTTGACAGTCATTGTATTTTTTGGCTAAATCAAAATGGATAATATTATACACTGTTATCTACCTGAACATGTGTTAAGACAATTTAGATATAAACAATCTATCCCGCAATTGTCAAATGCTATTTTAGAAGTTTCTTGAGCAAAAATTGTTGGTTGTACACAATTTTACATAATGCTCAATGTAAAACTGGTACGTAACATGATTCACTACTTGCTTAGTGGAGAGCAGTTTGTGTTGTGTGGTTTAGAAGAGAAATGTGCCGAAGAGAGAGTGAAAGGATTGTTGTGTAAAAGAAGATTGAGAGAAGAAATAAAACGTGAATGTAGTGTGGGTGATTGGTGATTGGTGATTGGTGATGAGAGTGTAAAGGAAAATGATTGACCACATGGCACATTGTGAATGGAGAAGATTTGTGAGTGGGATAAGTATAACACTTCTCAGTGTGCAAATGAGAAGGACTTTTGGAAAGAGGGAGAGCATTAAACACAAACTGGACTGCTAGTTCATTATGAAAAAAGGAGGTCAGTAAGAAAATTTCATGGTCAGGAAGTAATTTCTTGGCTTTTGGGTTATGGCCCATAATTAAGAGCTTGTGAGAGTGAGGAAAAAGTGCTTCTCTTTTTCGTTTGTTTTCAAAGATGGACCAAAATCGAAATGGACCTAGATTTGTTTTTCTTTTATTTTCTCTTTTTTTCTTATTATTTTTTCCTCTTTTTTTTATTGCTTCTCTTTTTAAAATTCGTTTATTATTATTATTATTATTATTATTATTATTATTATTATTATTATTATTTTCTATAAAAAGTAAAATTTCTATTTTTTTTTAATTTTCGACTATTATTTTTTTTATTATCAACAAGAAATATATTGTCAAGATGGGAACTAAAGGTAGCAAATTCAACTAAAAAGACAAAATTTTTCTAAATTAAAAACTGATAGAGATTTAATAATAGCAAATTTAATAATGAAGAGATTTAATATTAACTTTGTAGTAAAAGAAAAAATTTCAATTAAATTAAAACTTTATAAAAGAACGTCTCATACAAAAAAAATATACATATCGGCAAAGTCATCGTAACGATGAGGTGAGGTGTTTTTGGAACGGGAATTTTCGGATTGGCCGTGATTTCAACTTACACCTTAATAATTTTTTTGTATTTTAGAATATATAGTTTAAAATATCTTTTTTTATATTTCGTTATATATTTTGAAATATAAAATAAAAGATGCCAATAGTCTAGAATCTAAATATATTTCGAGTTATACACTCTAGAATATAATATAAAAAATATTCAAATAATATATTCTAAAATATAAATTTTACATTTGACACAACCTAAAATATAAGAATTTATGTGATGTAGAAAGAAATTTATAAAAGTGTAAGAAAAAACTGACATATAATAGCAATTGGGTGTTTCTCCTTCCACCATCACGTTTATTCCTTCCACATTCCCAACTTTTTTAATTTTTTTAATTACAAAAATAATCTTTTTATTTACCTTTTTTAACTTTTTTATTTTTTACTTTTAATGTTATTTACCAAACCTTACATTACTTCATTCACTTTTACTCTCTGCTTAGAATCCCACCCCTCAAACTTTCTATAATGTTTTAAGATTCGTCTTTTCTTCTTCTCACCTCTGTCACACTCTTTTCTCTTTGTGAGACTTTTCATCCAAACTTTATCTTTGTTTTCCGTGGTAATGCGGTGGTGTTTCGCTGGAGGTGGTAGTTCGCCTGTACTGATTGATGGTGTGTGGTGTAGATCTTCGTTCGTCTACTAGCTGCTGTTCGTTTTTTACTCTTTAGTATGCATGCATAGATCTTTACTTTGAATGTGTGCATGTTTGGTTTGCTGGTGTTTCGTTGCTGTGTGTTGCCTTTTCTATGTGCAAGAAAACGATAATCGCTCATGCCAGAACGGATGTTGCATATTTGTTTGTTAGAATCGGCTGCAGCGGAATTGTTAGCGTGGAATAACAAACCAAGAGGGTTTTTAAAACAAACGCGTGCCTTTTAATTTCTACTCAATTTAACTTACTACGCAAATAATAAATATAAATAAAGAGTAAGGTTGAGAGAAATTTGCACAAATAATTTTATACTGGTTCGGATCTTACCAATCCTACGTCCAGTCGCTTATCTCAAACCAAGATAAACAGTTCACTAAGCACAAAACAATTACAAATTACAATCACAAAGAAACAATTTGTAAGAGTTTAGAAACCACCTCTCTTGATACCACAAGAGATGAACCTGCACCTCCTTTGAATTTTCACAAAGGATGAGACACCTCCTCCGAATACTTCACGAAGGATGAAACACCTCCTCCGAATACTTCACGAAGGATGATCCTCTTCCACACACCTCCTCCGAATACTTCACGAAGGATGATCCTCTTCCACACACCTCCTCAGACGCACCAAGGATGAACCGGCTATTTCCTCTGTCACCGTAGTAGCACTTCACCAGCTCCACAGACAAGAGTTTCACAAGTCGAACAATAACACACACTTCTCAAAGAGTTCTGAGTGTTTTAGCGCAAGGGAAGAGTTATTGTTGATGGATAAAGAGAGCCTATAAATAGACTCAAGCAAAAACTCTTCCATTCTTCGTAACTGACCATTTAACGCATTTAATCGATTAATATTAGTGTTAAGCTCTTCAAAAATGAGTACAACGGCTAGTTTTCAAATCTGAAACCTCCAACGGTCACTTTTAATCTATTAAAATGAATTTTAATCGATTAGCTAACCGATTAGCAAATAGATTAAAATGAATTTTAATCTATTAAAACAGCAAAAGTTGAGTTTTCAGCTTTTACTTGTTTTAATCGATTAATACTAGTTTTAATCGATTAAAACAGTACAATTTTGACTCTTAACACTAATTACAATGTATGAAAGTATATGGAATCAAAACCAATGAAAATCTAAGTCTTAGACAATAAAATACAATTATTACAAAAGCTTTTCATAAAAAAAATAAGTCTTCAAAGGATCTTCATGAATCTTGATAAATCTTGACTTAATTTGGGCATCATTAAAATTTCATCTTCACCATTTTACTAACACTGTTTGGTCTTGAGACGGATGTCGCATATCCAATGATAGATGTCGAACATCGAACATTCGTTTCAAGGTCAAACTGATATGGGGCATCCGATTTAGCTTTAGGTGTTTTTTTTTTTTTTTTTTTTTTACTTTCACTTTCACTTCACTTACAAACCTCGTTTTTTCTTTTTCATGTCTAATACCTCTTCTATTGTGTAATTCGAAGCTTGCGGATAAACAGTGAATCCCATCAACGATACTGTTGGCCTTTTATGGACTGGAAACTGGTACGTTTGCCAGGTTGCGATTGAGACGATGCTGCGTGGCGGTATTGTCAGGCCGGTGCCAGAGCTTCTTGGCCTTGACGCTCCCACTTTCGTCGACGCCTCCGAAGGTGAAGTGACCAATGGAGGGTCCGAGATAAGGCTGCTTCCGGAAGTAAACGCAGACGATTGGAGGAGCTTGCAAAGATGCGGATTGATAAATAACATTAAAAGTAAAAAGGTTAAGAAAAAGGTTATTTTTATAATTAAAAAAAATTACAGAAAGTTAGGGAGGTGAAGGAGCAACACCCGTAGCAATTTCATTCATATGTTTGGCCCAATTAATATATAAAAGCCCGACTCATCAACCAGTTATAAAAACAGTTTTAAAAAAATACATTTACACAGCCCAACACAATTTAAGAAAATGGGCTTAAAAATATATATTTTTTCTTCAACACAATTTCCACAGTTATGCTCTCCAACTCTCTATTTTTTTTTCCAATAATTTTTATTCAAACTCAAAATCTTTCAACTCATGCACTCTTTTCTCCCTCTGTTATAGAATTTTCAATTTTTTACTACTATTTGTAATTATTATTTATGATTTGTGTTTAATATATTTATAATTATTATTTATATGACTCATACACACATATAATTGGTTTTAGTTTTAATATTAGAAAATAAATTAAAGAAAAAATTAATTATAAATTTACAATTTTTTTTTCTAAATTCAACGAACTGGTCTATTTAAGCCATCAACAATTGTCTGGATTAATTTCATTCTTTTAATGTTCATGGATTAGTGAATGAGATTAGATAAAACTATGTAAACCGTATTGAAGCAGACGGAATAAAAGAAAACATTAAGGCTTAAACATTTTCAAGTAAATCAATGTTTGAATCATGCAAGATCTTAACATACACTTATTTTCACCATTATTTAGCCAGTGGGTGATATCACAATAAATAGCCTAAGGTTGAGGAACATGCTGCGTTCCAAAACCCAACCAATACAAAGACATTTTTCTAAAAAGAGAAAAAAAAAAAAAAAAAAAAACGCCTCTGCATCAATCACTCTATTTCCCCTCTTGTTTTGTCTGAAATCTTGGGGTCATAACAACAACATGTAACAATCACAAACTCAGCCAAATTTACAAGCCAAGAGAGAAAGGAAAGCCCGTAGAGTCCAACCAGCTAGACCCTCCAATGAAGCTTCCAGGGGTAAAAGCCCGGGCTTCAGCAGCATCAGTTATCACTTTAAACCCTTTCCAAGATACCCTATTAGAGGTTCCAGCACCAGGCCCAGTGTTCTGATATTCCCTATAGACCAAAGTGCTCAATGCAAAGTTGCCACTCCACTCATGCCACCCAACAGGATCAATCACATCACTGATACTGCTCTGCATTATCACAGTTCTTGAATACTCCTTCCATGGTCTCCCAAGATACGTCTTGAAACTCTTCTTCACAGACTCCAAATCCGAAGTTGCACCAATCCTACTCTTCTGGATCACAATGCCAGTGTTTTGGTTAGGGTCTACCCTTCCTTGGGCCGTCACCATGTTCTTCTGACCCGAGTCCGGACGCCTGGCATGAATGTCACAGTCTTGAAACACCACTGCAGAGTTACCAAAGATGAAATCAACTGTCCCTGCAACCAGACACTTCACAAAGAATTGACGGTTGTTGTGGACATAGAGAGTGTCTTGGTATGCTAAGATGTCACAGTTGTAAAATGCTGATAGGTCCCCTCCTACTCTTAGAGCCACTGCTTGATGCTTTGAAGGTCCTGCTGTGTTTTGGAATGTTATGTCCCTAGCTAGGAATTTTTCACCCACTACAGCTGCAACACCAAAACAAACAAAACTTACTTCAAAATGAACCATTTCTTACTTTCTAGACCCTAGGCTTGCGTGTGAGCTGTGTATTCACCTTTATTTATATATTTTCAAACCTCAATAATCAACTTCATTTGAATTCCTTGATCTATCATAATCACAGTATGTTATAGTTTATAGTTTCTCCTCTTTATTGGTGAATTTGAGGTGTGAAACCTGGTGGGTTTATTGACGAAAAAGGTTCACTTAAGAGACATAACACTAAAACTTGAACTAATAGTATAAGTGTTGGAAGTCCCACATCAATTAAAGATAAGATCAATTTAAAATATATAAGTGCGGATTGAATTAAACTTAAAATTAATGGTATCAGAATCTGGTTAAAGTCTATCTTATATTTGTTATTTGTTACACCTACTGTACTATGTTTTTGTATATTAAATGAAAGACATATCTAGTGGTAACTTAGTACAAAAGTGAGACTTGAATTGTATGCTTCTCTTGGGGGCATGTGGGTACAAATTACAGCTTATAGGTACGACATATATATGATAGACTTAGGGAAATATTATTAAATTAAGCTAAGATGAGGCATAATACAAAGTAAGATGCGACATGTGCAAGTTGGATTTTACTAACAATTAAACGAATATAGATCAAAGGATAATGACAGGTTAGCTGAACATGTTAAGGAAAAGCAAACGGGTGCTTAGATTGTGCAACAAGAAGTTATATATTATATTAGTAAAAAGCATTGTTTTCAATTAGAGCTAAAATTTTGATCCTATAATAAATATACCAAAAAAAAGTTGATAGCATATTATTAAAATTAATCTCTAAATTAATTAGAGAACAGCATCAGGCGTGAATGTTGGTGGCATCAAATTCAGGCTATAAAGTGGAAAAGGGAAATGCCGAGAAAGACAGGACAACTACAATGCCATATATAAAGCCAAAGTTCAATAAATTTGCTGATAAAAAAAAAAACATAAATAATTTTTTTTCTAGCTGTATTCCAATCCTTTCCCATACAAGCTAAGATACTTTTCCTCTTATGATGACTTATAAAAAATAAAAAAATGAAAATTCAAAAGAATTTTTTATACAAACTAAAATGGTTTCTTGTATAAATGTTGAAACATTTTTTTTAGATAAGTTTTTTTTTAAAAAAAAAATTAACTCTCATTTATAAGTTAATTTTAATTTATAGAAAAGTTTACTTCATTTTTTTTTCTTGAAACATGTCATAGAGAAAAGCACCAAACATGGATAACTTTTGAAAAACATGTTTAACTTTTATAAAAAGAAAAAGTTTAAACCTTTTTTTATATAAAAAAAAAACTTTATCCTCTTAGAAAGCAAAATGTAGAAAGAATATAGTGTCTCTTTCAGTCTGGAAATCCATAGTGAAAGTGGGACAACACATAGATTGGTGAATTGAATATCGTCAAGAAAAATATTTGTTTTGAATTATGTAATATATTTGAGAATACAAAACTAAAAATCTATAAACACAACATTTACGTAATTTTCTAATTTTCAATCATATTTTCCGGTGTACGACAGCACACAGAAACCTTGAGAATTGACAAGGCGAAGAAGAAAGATGCATTTAAAATGATTTTGAAACAGACATGAGAATTAAATAAAAACATAGAATGGCAGAAAACAACAAAAAGAACAGTTTCCATGCTGAGAATGGAGACCAACTCATGTGGGTGCTGACCATATTTATTGAAAATGATTGTTGAATTTGAAGCAATAGGTTTGTAAATCATTGTTATGGTGAAAAGTTAGGATCGACCCGGAATTATTGTTCTTGCTGTCTCCTTTTTGGGACCTTAATATCCCGAAATCATAGGAGTTAACATTGTTTATTTATGTTGTCGTCGTTGGTCTAACCATATTCTACACCAATCATGTCACTAACAACGCACTCTCTCCAGAAAAAGAGATTAACAACATTTTAATTTCACCAATTAATTTTCTGACAGATGCACGTAAAATGTAGAAAACTTATGTATTAGTTGTCACTAGTCAGAAACTTCGGCGTTCTTTCAATCTCACATTAAAACAAAAATGTCGTAAACCTTCAAAATCAATGAAAAAACATTTTCTGAAAACAACACGTGCACAGCATTTTTTAGACTGCATAAATATACTAACATAACATAATGAGTTAAACAAACACGCCAAGGATGAAATGAAAGAGATTTTACGATCTTTTTACAAATGGTAGGGTCCTGACATTATTGTTATACCAATCTTATATATTGAATACTTAGATTTTCAAGAAAGAAGTAAGAAAGTAGAATTTTTAGATTCACTGTTAGAGATTTATTTGTAGTTCTCATAGTTACAGTAATGGTGTTAAATGTTATGGACTTGTGGGATTGTTCGTTTAATATGGTTAGAAAAATGAAAATGCTAATGAATGAAGGATAGAAAACTCACCGACGGTGGCGGAGTGGAAGGTGGTGCTACCGTCGACGACGTTTCTGCTGGCGGTGATGATGGTGGTGGTTCTTCCATCACCCAAGAACATGATGTTGGTCTTCTTCTTTGGAACTTCTACATTTTCTCTGTAAACTCCAGCCTTTATCCTTATAACAAATCTTTTACTACTCTTCAACGGAGCAGCGTCCACCGCCTCCGACACCGTCTTAAAGTCTCCACTGCCGTCCGCAGCCACCACCACATCGGCGTTCACTGCCGTTGACTGAAGCAGCCTCCTGTCGGTAGCAGAAATCCATTCCGGCCAGACAACACCATGATCACCTCCGGCATTGCTCTCCTCGGCCAAGAGCTTTCTGTTTTGGCCAACGTTGCTGTCTGGGAGCTTCGTGCTCTGTTCGAAGTTGGCAATGTCGGTGTCGGTCATGTTCTTGGTCATGGCCAGTGCGTTGCTGCACATGTGTTCCACGTGCACCTGGCCTTTTTCCAGAGCCTTCCGGATGCGCTTATCGGCGTCCTCGTGCGAGAAGCCGTCGAGGCACGTGACCTGGTTGGTGATGGCGGCGCTGATTAAGGTTTTCAGATCGTCGGCGTGCTGGTACAGTGTTTTCTTGTTGGGGTAGAGCTCAAGATCGCGCTTAGCCTCTTTCAGCTCGTCGAGGGTCTCGTCAATGGTTTCGAGACAATCGTGGAGCGCGGTTTTCTCGCGCTTCGTTAGGCCGTGTTTGGTGGTGAGCTTCTTCACGGTGAAGTAGTTGTGCTCCACGGCGCGCGTGGTGATGTCGAGGGAGAGTTTAATGACGTCACGGTGAGAGGTTACTTTGTGAGTGACGTTGGGTTCTGAAGCCACAGCAGAGAAGCAGAGTTCTTGGTAGAATGTAGAACTACACGCGCTCTTAAGAATCGCGTGGGACTGGTGGGAAAGGGACAGAGGGGTGCTGCCGCTGCTGTCGGACTTTTGATTTTTGTTTTTCACTCCGGCGACTATGGCAGCTACGGAGGCTGCCACCAGGAGGGTGGCGAAAAGAGTGAGGAAAAGCTTCTTCTTGTAGAAAGATTTTTTAGAGAGAGAAGTGTCGTTGCCGGAATCTGAGATTCCGGTGTAGGGAAGTTTTGGGTTAGTCATGGCTTAGTCTGACAGCAAGAAAGAGAGAGATGAAGAAGGTGCCCATAGACACGGGAAGAACGATTACTTATAATGTTTGATTAGAGTTACTATTTAGATTTTTTTAATTGAAATTTTATTAGTAATTAACATTTACCATCCCATTTTTGGATATAAAAAAACACATTAATTTAATTTGAACATAAACTATGTTTTTTTAATTAATGGTAAAAATAAAGTTAATAGAATAATGGTCTTAATTTTATTACATTTGCATCATTATGCCTATTTGAGAGGTTATTATTCTTGTGTAATTTTTTATATAATTATTTTATTCTGTTTATCTGTAAAGCTTTTTAAAGCAACACAAGTTGCAATACTTAATCTGCCTCTTTTCACTTTTTTCTGTTTAGTTAATCCAAATAATAATTGTCATTAACAATATATTGCTTCTTTTTTTTTTCATTTTTTTGTCTTTATTTTTTCCTTTGCATCTTTTTGATATTATAATTGACGACAGTTCGTATTAAATTAGTCTATCAGCACGTTTTCGAATAAGTTTGCTTTCTTAATCGTGAATAATCCAAACAATATAACTATTTTGTGTACTTTCAATTTTTATAATACAATTTGTAGCCTATGGATACATCCTTTATTTTATATTTAATTCATAATGTCCCATCACTATTTAAGGTAACCATATCCAAAATTCATCAAACCAAAATTTAGTGAAGTAATATATAAACTAAATTTTTGTGATATATATATATATATATATATATATATATATATATATATATATATATATATATATATATATATATATATATATATATAGTTGGCAAAGATAGTTCCGTAAGACCCTGAGAATAATCCAACATTATAGAATCCTAATTTTCAATTAATGAGAAATTCAATCCATGTTTTACATATTTCATTTTAATTATATCTGTGATTAAAGTGTAATTTTTTTTCTCTCAAATATACCCATTCAAAAAGAAATTTATCCAAAAAAATCCACTCTCTTCTTAATTTTCAAACTAAACTCATTTACTGATAAAAAAAAATGAATGTATAAACTTGACTGTCACATTAAATAAATTCACTGTTTTTTTTTTTTTTATATTTGTCTTTTACCTTAATATTGTGGGAATCGGTCTAAGGACGTGTTTGTCGTTCGGAAAGCTTAGGTCTGAATATGGTATAAGGATATTTGGAAAAGCACTTTCCAACGGAAAGCAAGAGCCTAATTTTACAATGAAATTGAATTGGTTCCAATCAAAACTTAACCATTCAACGTAACGCACCTACGTCATCATCTTTGATTTTCAAACCCTAGGTTTAGGTTGCACCACAATATTAATAAGCTAGTTATAATATATATATATGTATATATATATATATATATATATATATATATATATATATATATATATATATATATATATATATATATATATATATATATATATATATATATATATATATATATATATACATATATAATTACTAATATTTATTTTAGATAATTTTATTAGCAATGTTTTAGTAAAAAAACATTCACAATTCATCATCTAACATATATAAATCTGTTGCAGGTGTAAGCAAAAGTACAGACTTCTGTATTTAGAAGTTTCTAAAAGTTGCATTGGGGTGAGTATAAATTATAAGTAAAAGTGAAAGTTAAAAGAAAAGGAAATAATAACAAGCTTCTTTTAAAAGTTAAAATTAGTTTATGCATAAATTATTTTTTATATATGAATTTTCAAAATTCTAGTTTTTAATTTGTGTATGTATTAATTTTAAGTTATATAATATATATATATATATATATATATATATTTAAAAAAAATACTCTTATCAAATATTATTAAAAATACTCAAAATATATTAATATATGAAGTACAAACATCATTCACCAAAATATGTCAAAAAAACATACATTTATTTTAATTATCAACAATCATATATATAATAGGTTTAATAATGTATAGGTTGGATAATATCACTATGAATTTAATGAAGAAAATATATAATCAAATAAATATTAACTTTATTTTTATTTATATTATGTCATTATCATTTTAAAACACTATTAACGAAAGTGTTGATGGAAGAGATCAGTATGATGGCTGACAACCCAACCATATATAATGAAAATTTTGTACTTCCTCTTCCTTCACCAACCAAGAGTCGATTTCAGTATTCCTTTTTGAGTAGGAAACTGGTGCAGGTGAAAACTGTTTTGCAAATGTTTGAGTTGCTCGTGTAGTAGTTTTATCAAAATGCTAAAGCTGATCTCGAGATGATTAATATATTCTAATGTTACTATTAAAAAAACAAACAAACTAAACTACATATATTATAAGATTCATGTAGAACTATTTCTTTCATTCTTAAAATCATTAAAATATATATATATATATATATATATAAATATAATTTAATGCTACAAAATTGATTTATACTATAAAATTTATATTAATTTATATATTATAAATTAGTCTTATCAACTTTCAACCACAATAATATATATATATATATATATATATATATATATATATATATATATATATATATATATATATATATNATATTATATTATATTAGTGGAGCAGGATTTGTTAATTTAAGGTTTAAACCATTTAATTGTTCCTATTTTTGAAAGGTTTTTCCATTTTGATCTCGTCTTATTAGAATCTCTAATTAAGTCCCTATAAGTGCTAATTTCAATCAATTAAGCCCGTGCCATTAAATTTAGTTAACGAGATTAACTTTTTTGGACAGCTGTGGGAGGATGACCTGTTAATTTCTATAAACGTGATCTATTTAAAGTTGAAACGTGGCATGAATTGAGTCCCATAAGTGCTAATTTCAATCAATTTCAACTCTAATTCATGCCACCTTTCAACTCTAAATAGGTAACGTTTACAGAAATTAATAGGTCATCTTCCAGCTGTGCAAAAAAGTTAACCCGTTAACTAAATTTAACGGCAGTGGCTTAATTGATTGAAATTAGCACTTATAGAGACTCAATTGAGGATTCTAATAAGACGGGATCAAAATGAGAAAACCTTCCAAAAAATAGAGACAACTAAATGGTTTAAACCTTAATTTAATTTAGGAGTGTGATTAAGAAGGTACGAAGCACGTTGATGTGCAGTAGGAAAATGAGTTGTTGAATTAAGGAGATGGTTGTTTAATGAAGGATCACGTGGTGGAGTATGAAAATCTTATCTGTTATTATTTATATAATAAGATGAATTTATTAGTAACAGATATCTGCACTCTTTCATACTGTTTCCGTAAGTAGAGTGAACTTAATCATTTAAGCAGTTAATTGAATATATGGACAAATAATGACTGTTTAGGCTTAATTAATTAATCTCTAATCTTATATTAATCCTATTGTGGAACATGATCAACCACACCCTTCAAGTGGCTACCATTAGTGCCATTTTGTTTTCTTTTTCTCAGAGTATATTATAATATTCTTTTGCAAGCTGAATGCAACCAATATTGTAGTAAAAAAATGAAAATAGTTAATATTAATTAAAAAATGTTATACACATAATAATTCTTTTATTTTCCATCATCGATGCAAATGGTTTGCCATTTAAACAAAACTGACTTATTATAATGATTTGACAGGAGTTATAAAGCAGCTAGTGGTAAAATTTGAAAAAAAAAATAATTAAAAGAGATTATGAGTTTGATTTTTCTATTAACATTTAAAAGATATAAATCTGGTTTAATGAGTTTGAAAAAAAAAATGAAAGAAGCTATGAGTTCAACTTCTTTATTAACATTTAAAAATTCGACTTAGTGAGTTTGAAATGAAAAACGAAAAACTTATAGATTCAACTTATTTTTCATTAAAAACACTAATAAACTAATATTGTTCGATAAAAAAAATATTACTTATTTATTCTCATTGGGTTTATTTTTTTAATATATACATTATTTATTACCATTGCTCGTTATAATTATTACGACGAAAGGAAATAAATACACAACGACTATGTGTTATATTTTATACATAGGTTTAATACCTATTTTGCTCCTTCTTTTGGGAAAGTTTGTTCAAAGTGGTCTCTCCTTTTTTCAAAAGTTTACTTAAGTCCTACCTTTTGCAAAAACGGTTCAAAGTGGTTCTTTTTGCTAACGGCGTTAACTCTCTTAACGGTACAACTGTCAGGTGGCTAATATCTGCTGAGGTGTAACGTTTTGGCTGTGCTGGCACTGTTGTGTGTTTTAAAAAAAATAATTAATTGTGACGTGGAATTTAATAAAATTAGGTTTAAATTAAAAATTGAATTTGGGGTTAATTGGGGTTAATTAAAATTAGGTTTAACAAAGACTTTCCCTGTCATCTTTATCCCAATTGTTCTGATGGCTTAGCAGAGAACACTTAGAACCTTCTCCTCCATACATTAGAAACCATGGATCACACAGAACAGATTTATCATACGGTGACACTTTTAAAGAAGCAGTGTTCCAATCTTTGCAAACACAACGAAAACTGAGAAAGTCAATAAGCCCTAGACCATTTGCAATTTGCGAAAGCAGGTCACNAGGCATATCTGACCAATTCCCAGTGCTATTGGGGTTGTTGTGTCTTTTCGGAAAGCTTGGTCTGGGATTTTAGGGTCTATTGACAGTGCCACTGCAGGAAATAAAAATCCCTAGATTGACGTTTCAGGTGGCTTGCCATCACTGGATTCTGCCCCTTCGGGTCCAGGGCATTCTTCAATTATTTCTCGAACTGTAGGTGCATGTTTAGAACAAGTTTGAGGTTGAGGATGTTGTGCATGTGATTCACTCGGATTTGTCTCTTTTTTCTTTTCTTCCCTCATTCTTTTTTTCTTTTGGACCTTCATTTGAGTTGACATGTCTATTGAGGGCTCTAATTCTTCTTTCCTGGAAAGATGTCTCAACCTCTTGCATTGATCTAATCTGTGACCATGCTTTTAAAGAAGNAGTGTTCCAATCTTTGCAAACACAACAAAAAACAAATACGTAGACTGAATGAGATGAAACAATGACAGTTTCATGATTCGAACAACAGAGGGGCGAAAACAGATTGAGGGTTTTCTTCCCCAATTTAGGGTTTCTGGTTCTAGTTTCACTTTAGGGTTCTTAGGATTCAGATTGAGGATTTTTCTCCATTTTAGATTTCTAGAAACAATTAAGGTTCTTAATGGGACTTTTATTTAATTACCCCCCAATTAACCCCAAATTCAATTTTTAATTTAAACCTAATTTTATTAAATTCCACGTCACAATTAATTATTTTTTTTAAAACACACAATAGTGTCAGCACAGCCAAAACGTTACACCTCAGCAGATATTAGCCACCTGGCAGCTGTGCCGTTAAGAAAGTTAACGTTGTTAGCAAAAAGGACCACTTTGAACCGTTTTTGCAAAAGGTAGGACTTAAGTGAACTTTTGAAAAAAAGGAGGGACCACTTTGAACAAACCCTCCCAAAAAAGGGACCAAAATAGGTATTAAACCTTTTATATATATATATATATATATATAACTTCGTTATTTAGTTGTTAATTAATTAATAATATATTTGTTTTGGTCGAAATGGTTTAAGGGTCGATAGTCTTTTTTTATATGTTCTTTTTTTATTTTCTGAAAACATTTTGATCCTTAAATTACATATAATATGTTTCATAAATAAGTTTATGAAGACATTCCACGTTCAAGTGTATCCTTCATAAATAAGTTTCTATTTTATTATTATAATAGTTCAACGTTTCTTTATCTAAATATTATTTTTATATTTATAAAGTTTGTGATAATCAAGTTATTGATTAATGTGATGTATTTTTAGACAATTAAATTTAATAATCAATTATTAATATCGTATATTTGTAAGACAATTTCATTAATACTGGCTAACTATCTATAAATGATCATTAACTTCGATCGGTATATTTTATATAGTACTATTAAAGAATATTTTAATTGATTAGGTAATTGGTCCCTTTTAATCAATTTTCCTTAACTTTTACTTTGGTAATGCAAGATTTGTGTGAGTGGTGAGTTTTCTTTGAAGCCTGAAGCAAAAAATAAAACAGATTTTTGGTGATTAATTAGCCTTGGCATCATCTATGAATTATGTTTTTGCGTGTGTTTTTGAGAAATCAAACTTTTTTGAAATGAACAAACACATTGCGATTGTTTAACGCCATGTTCTTGAACGAGACTTTTGTCTTTGACGCAACATTTTGAATATTCAGTTCTTCCGCATCGTATTAACCATGCGCATTCACTTTTTCTTTTTCTATTGCACCGACGACCACGTGTTTCAAACCTCTATTTTTTAACTCTACATTTATCTTGTAATATGTGAATGTAAGAAGTTTGGTTATGTGTATTCTGTCACAAAAGTACCACAAATTTGCTTACCCAATGAAAATAAAACATATAAACAATATGTGAATATCTAATCTAACTGATATATATTAACTCATCAGGTATACAGTTTACAGTATTAAAGAAATTGAAAGTATACGTTACATACCTTAAAAAAGAACAAAGAATAGAGTTTAAAAAGCATCAAGAACACATTATGAATGTAACGGATCTATTTGGTCCAGATAAAAAAATACACAAAATATACAATAGAATGATTCCAGAACAGACTCTGCACAGATTACAGAGTTTATGCAGACACAACACGTGGAGGTTTTTCTATCTGCATATAATTAAATTAGCCCAATGCATTCTTTATTCACAACAGAACACAATGCTGCCATAAAAAAAATTATACAAATTAAGATATATATATATTTTCTATCAGCCAACTAAGAAGGGATTTAATAATATAGCACCAAAGTTTTATATTGGTCACCAATAATTAAGAACCAAGCAAGGAATGTGACACTTCTTGCGTTTACCATTAGCTCCCACTATGCATTCCCATGCTAACAGTTACGCTAATTTCGGCATTATCTGTGTCTTTTACTTTACGATATATATATATATTGTTAGAAGTTTACTTTAAATCTAACTTAATTCCACAAAATCACATCTTGAACGTTAAATTAGACATTAAAAGATGATCTAATAGTTCTGATATTATGTTAAAAGTGGATTTTAAATTTCATTCAACCTTACAAAATCGGTTTGTAGAGTAAAGTTTATATCTTATGAATTGACTTTATATCTAGTCGACGTAAAACTTTCAATCGTTATTCGATTATTTATTTAGAATAAATGATTTTGGTTTAATTGGGTGGAGAAAACTTGAAAATTGAACAGATTAAACCGTGATTTGCGGTTTTGATTTGATGTGTCTCCTTTTGTCCTAAAATTAGAAGAAAATGGAATTTGAAAGAGATGACATTGTGAAAGTAAAATAAAATAGGAGAGCAGCTACAAAGTGTCGCTTTAATTTGGTGTTGTTGATTACTTTCACTATCTCATTGTTTTGTTTCCATACCATGTCCTTCTTCATCAGTATTTATTAGCTACTTTATTTCTGGTTTTGATTGCTTCATTAGTGAGGTAATTAATCATGAGGTTCTGCTATGGGTAACATGAGCAATGCTTTATAGCTATCATTAAGCCTAAGATAACTTCTTTTCTTTTTTTTTTACCATTTCTAGACCACCCAATTTTGAGGGAGTTTTACAAACTTTTACCTCTAGATCCAGTTATTGAATAAGAGCTTTTGCTGTAAACAGCAAATTCAAACTCTTAAATATACTGTCTCCCTCCCCAAACTATCTTACGTGTAGAGTTTTTTGAATGACTGGTCGAAACAACAAAATCATTTTTTTAACTTTTTAAAATAATAAAGCCATTTATCTTACTTTCTCGTGATAGTCCTATCCTTAATAATATATTTTTATAATTTTTTTATTGTTGACCATGTTCATAAAAAAATTAGTTAGTTTCTGAGTGTCACTTTGTATTTAGTCAAGTTTATTTATATTTTGCAGTTTATAAAAATTGATAACCAAAAGTAAACAATAAAAAAAAAAGGTACACTAAAAAAGAGTTGTTGTCACTAGAAAATAGTCATTGAATGTCAATTATTCAATCCCCTACCCTAATGAGTTCTAAATGACAATCTTTCATTTTCCTAGGATATGTCAACATAATTGGCAATTTTAACTTCTAAGTGATTCTCTTGCAAGTAATGATTTTTATGTGACTTTAATTTCAAAGCTCACTTTTGGGTTGTAACTAATTTTGCTGCCAGTATGAATGCATAGTGAGTAGTATTAGAGAACAAATTTTACAGTTAGACATAAATACAAAATTACATACGCAAGAAGAAATCAATGTAGATTTAGATTGACTATTCACTTAAAGATAAAATGGTCCTCAGATCGATGTAAATAATGTGGTTATTTGTGTAAATATTTATTAAAAAGGTACAAGGGAAGAAGTAAACAAAAAGAATAAGGAAAAGAAAAACCTTCTTTTGCAAGAAAGAATCCAACGTGAAGGTATTTGATACATTGGCATGGGGTTTCAATAACTCCGAATGCCCACAAATATCATTCCATTTTGCTACCGACAACAAGCTAGGTGGTTAAGCAGTTAGCCTGGTTGTAACTTCCATTTTTTTACTAATCATAGCAGCTTCAATCTTGGATAATATTTTTCCAAAAACATTCTAATTTGTATTTAAACCAATTCATAGAAGCTTACTTATGTATGTATCTACAACAATTTAGCTATTGAAAAAAACATTTCATATTTTTTTATTTATCTTGTCATGAAAATTGAAGTTATTATTTCACTGAATAAAGTTGATTATATCACATAGATACCATAAAAATGATCATAGACTAATTGAACAAACTCTTCTATACAACACTAAATTGGCTAGCTTGGAGGTTAGGTAGTTTGGGTGGTTGTAACTTGCATTTTAGTTACTCCTTCCAGTAGCACCGTACCATGTTGTGTGTATCCTACCAAGTTCTGCTATGTTGTTTGCATTCGTTTTTTCCCCTCGTCTACCTTTGGGATCAATCAGAAATTAGATCTCAAGTTCGAGGTAAATGATTTATGATAAGAATGTTCTTTGTTGAAGAAGATAATTCTTCAGAGAAGTTTGATTATCAGATGGCACGTACCGCCATAATGATACGTTGCATTCCATAAAAAAATAATTTACACGACGAGTCCAAGTATTCACTATATTTACTCGGTCTAAGCCGGGTCCACTTAGCACCAAAATCAAAAAACTCCGCATACAGAAAAAGAAAAATACAACTACATTCACAAAGGAAACCTATGCATAAAAAATAAAATACAAATCTACCTGGTTTACCTTCCTATTCGTGCCTCCAAATATTCAGCAAGAAAGAACATTCATTCTACTAAAACAGCCTCTGAATAACCTCCTATGATTTTGTGTAGAACAAATTGTTAAATCACTCTACTGACAGCACCAATGAATTCAGTTCAAGCGTTAGTGCATATAGCCAAGAAACAGGTGAATGCAGTCATACCCACAGATTTTAAGATATCAGATCACAAGCTCACTTCTGTTAAGAAAACAAGGAACTCAGTTTGGACGCAAGCTTGGCAGCCTTGTAGTCATCCCGAAGTTGAATAAATCTGTTGCAATAGCAGATAAATGAACATTTTCATCACCAATCATACGCAACGACATTGATTAATTTGTTCACTGCGATGTTGTGTGTTGGAAAGGGGTGCTTACTAATAACCACCACCACCGAGACTTATCTTAACAGGTGGTGTAAACTACATAATCAGTAAACCTCATTAGACTATCTAAAATAAAGTTTTAGTCAAACCATTTAGACAGAGATATAACTTTTAACAGTTTTCCCTAACATTTTCCTCTATCTTTTTTATATTGAATAATCTTCCATTTGATCCACTTATATAACTTGAATCCTTAATAGTCGTCTTAAATAACCAAATTAACTTAGAGCAACCCACAAAGGGTGGCTTCAGTAGTAACCAAGCTTGAATTCAATGGTCAAGCATGAAATGTTTGTGTGAAGGGACAATTAAATCCTGATCGGGGATTACTCTCACCCCACCAAAGACACTTCATGAAACTTTTTAAGAGTGCAAGGAAATTGAACACGAACAGGAAAAGATATATATTTTTAATATAAATGTCATTATTAGCCATTTTGTAATGATCTGATGGTAATATAATAAGAACAGCCAACAATAAAACATAAAACATTGCATTATTTACAAATACAATGTAATTATTATACCTTTGTGCATCTTTCCGTATGCTGGGTGTGCCCTCAAACAAAGTCGAAAGGCTCTCAGGAGCAACAATAAATACATTGGCCAGTCTATAGAAAACACTCAGAAATTAGTATGTAAAAATGAGAGGTGGGGAAATTTTGAAAAAAAAAATTGCGTGTCATTCAACTTACATGCCCAACAATTCAAACTTTTCATCAACAGAAGGAGCATTGAAACTACGCAAAAAATCTCCATATTCAGTAATGTCACGCTTCAGTCGCAATCCCCCACTGCAAAGCAATTCATTAGTATACAACAATCAGCAGGATATTATAGAACCAGTTGGTGACAAATATAAAATTCATAAATTACTGTCAGCATAAATTTTGAAATCGGAGACAAAAAGACTTGTCATAAAACCTAAAGCAAACCAGTATATGTGCATGACGAAAATATTTAAAGCCATTATAATAAATACATAGGTGAAGAAAGAAAATTCAGAAGGATTAATTTGTGATTAGCTTATGTATATTTTTTTTCCACATCAAAGCAGTACTTGTTATGGTAATATGTATATACAAGCTAGAGAAAATAAGGAATGTAGGACCCAGGCAATTACCTTGGATTAAAAGTATACTTCTGCCAATGGTTTAGTAGCACCTTGTGCAGGCGATTCCCCTAAAATGACAATTTATCATGTTTTCAATGGAAGTAGGACAAATGAATCAATAATATGGATCCTTCTTCATCAGTAAACATTCATTAGGGACTGAGCTATCACAAACAAGGAAGTAAACAATCAAAAGAACCACTTTCCCCCATTGGAAAACAAATGATAGACACTGTCAACTACAAGAAAAGAGACATCCAACCAATGAAAGTTTGTTTAAGATCCAAGAACCTTGAGAAGATCGTCCTCCTAAATGACTCTGTACAAGCAGCCAACTCCTTCATTCAAAGTCATCAAATCAACATATTTAATGATTAGAAACAACATATCGTACCAATTCAGTCAGGAATGCTTGTTTGTTAAGGCCTTCTAGAGCAGTAAATGCAGATTCCAGCACACGGGAAAGATAAGCAACAACTCTGACACAGGAGACCAAAATATACTTGTTAGTTAGGAATATAAAGTTCGAAAATAAACTAAAAATTAAATGCTGATATCTATTTCAAATAAGATGCAAACTTGGTCCCTCAAATAACATTGACATCTGTAGAGTAGTGTCTAGAATCTATACAGCCTTGCGTGTTTTTAAAACCTAGCAGATTAACATGGGAGATCAAGAGTTGATGTTTTGACCAGTCTCATCAATCCATTAAATACAGAAGCTTACCAGTGAACCAGTGCTAATGATATACTTTGGCTTTTCCTCCATTATTATACTTGTTTACTAACATAAATTATATTTTTACATAATTTCACATATTCATAGGTATGTAAAACCTTGCTAAATATACATGAAGAATGAATCATAAAACTTCAAATGTTCAAACAAAGTAAAAACAACCTAGTTCACATACACAGATTTAAATTATAGAAAATGTCAATATCATCAGTACTAAGTAGTTTCAGTTCAAGTTTCAAGAAACATCCACCTTGTGCAGGCACTAGTTGCCCGGTGGTCAGGAGCCATTCCATCATCAGGTGATCGATAATCTGTAGCTTTTTGTTCAGCTGAAAGCAACCGCTCCACCTGTCAAGGGGTTTAAAGTGAAATATTAAAGAGTTTAGGAGTTATGATTCAAACTTGAACAGCAAAAGAGAAAACACAGGAAATACCCAGAACCAGCCCATTTCTATTGGATGGATAGTAAGCAGATTGAGAGTAGCCATTATGTTTAATGCAGTTGACAATTGGTTATCACTCATAATGTTATAGGTAGAACTAACCTCAGCCATGACAGTTTCAATGCATTGTTGCAATCCTTTATAAGCAGCTGCCTCTGCACTTGACATTGCTGTAGCCATTTCCTCACAAGCAGCCGCATGTGCCCCATCAACAGGGAGCAAAAGCCGAGAAATAGAATTAGAAAAATACTGCAGAGAATTACTCATTTCAGTTATAGGATTTGTTAATAGCTAAAAATATTAATTAAAAATCAAGGCTCAAATTGTACTTGTTGAATAATAGCTACACTGCTTCCAGATCGTTGTACAGCAATCATGAAAGATCTGAAACTACTTTCACCAGCAGCAGCAGCAGCCTCTGCCTGCATATCAACAAATTAATCTTAAATATGTCTGGTGAAATGACCTTATATTTTCCGCTTCTATATATACTTTAAAAAGAGCATGCAAAACAATGATGTATTTACAGCAGATGCAGCTGCAGCGGCCACTCTACGGGTAACACTTGTACCCAGCACAAATCTTTCCCTCAAATTAGCTGCCTCTGTCAGGCCGTCTCTAGCCCGTTCAAGCCCATCTGCTATATATTGACTAACCTGTAAAATACACAGAAAATGACCCCTGAATAATGAATTCCAATGCACTAAAGGTATCAAATATCTGAATGCTGACAAAATGTGAAACTAACTTACTTGGTCTAGCAGGCAAGTAAAGACCGCTTTTACATTGTTTGCAAGTGTTGCAGGCTGTAAAAGAACACTTTCAAATTATTCATATAAAGGATTAAAATATTGAATTCATATCAAATTATCAGAGCTTAACTGCCAAACAAAAAACACATTATTATGGAATGATGAATTATTGCAAAATATTTTGATGAATTATAATACAAAGAAAAATCACATTTAGTATGAGTATAACGAGGCTCTTTGATTTTTATACTTCTCCATATAAAAGTTTAGTTTACCAACAAGAAATGAATTTAAATAAGCATATAAAGAACAACCTCACATTATGCTTCGTTGATCCAATTAAACAAAACTTACCTGGCAGCGGATCCTTACTACAGTTACCCTAAGCAACTACTACACTGCCCTGTAAAAAAGGCAAATAACTAATTACCTGGGAAGCAAATAGATTGCATCTTGAGATGGCTTCTTCATTCCAACGCACAAACTCTGTTACAACTGTAACAGATATTTGCTGTTGAGAACAAACTACTGAAGCTCCTTTTGCACGTCCAATTGACCCAGATGAATCAGATATCTGCATACTTTCGGCTCGCAATTCTTCCACCTGCATTTTTTAGGGACATAAATGCATTGCAATCCTATTCAATTAGTGTTGTAACATGTGTAAAATTACTAGTCTGCGTTATTTTTTTTTTTTTTGTACAGATTTTATTGGATATATTCCTCTATTAGGATTAATCAGTATGAATTTCCTTATTTGTAGTAACCAGGGTTGATTTGTCCATAATTCTAGCTTAGTTTTAAGTTCAAGTTGTACTAATGGTGAATTGTGTTGTACCTTTGAATCATCATAAAATAATATTCACTTTCCTTCATAGACACATAAATCATAGATTCCACTGTCATTGCGACTAACCTAGGCAGGCTTCACTGCTGCCATCAGCTCCTAAGTGGCACCTTCCGTTGCACTAAAAGTTTTTCAACCACTGTCCCACCACCTACTTTTAGACCGGCAACGTAGTGAATCACGAGACTCGTCGGTGGAAGCCACATCACATTTCAAGGACATTTTCCCATATTGTGTACAACACATGATTCCCTATTTGCATTCATTTGCATCACAGCTGCAACTGTTGTACTTGTAAATAATCACCACATTACATATTGTGTAGACTAGTCATACCCACAATTGGTGAAAGTGAGAGCATTCAACTACAACCCTCCTTTACATACAAAGTGTGCATCAAGCTCCTTCACTCCACAATTAATCTTGATCTAATATATAAAGTTACTCAAGATTTGAAATGTGTAGTAAACAGTAGCATTTTTTCCTTCCTATTGTGTCATGCAAGATCTTGTCATAGACTACACGTGGAACTGATAAGAAATGGGGAAGGCTATACCATATGCAATGTGTAGAAAAAAAAGGCAGTGCCAAACTGAATGTGTCCACTCCGTGTCACTAGACAAGTTATGAGATTGTTGCTTCTCAAATTAGACTTCAATGTCGGTGTCTAATGCATCCTCGTTCAGGTAATCTTACTCTTTAGGCATTGTTCCTCGTATGTTTACTTTAGAGTACATCGAGTCTTTTAATTGTGATTTACATCTATTTCAAAAAAACAATCTGACAATATTTTTGACAATAATAGAAAAGATGGGTCTTAGAACTTGTTCATTCCAATGTTTGGGGGTCCAGTTCCTATTTTCGATAATTTCTAATGCAAAATGGTTTGGTTCTTTTTGTGAATGACTAAATTCAGGTTTCGTGAATTCAACTGATGAAAGATTTCTTGGAGGTGTTTCATCTATTCTTGAACTTTTATTACATGGTTAAGAGTCCGTTTGGAAGATCAATTAATCAATTATGCTCAAATAATGGAAAAGAATAGCTGAATCATATTATTCATAAACTCTGCAACAAAACCATATTATTCATAAACTAAGATGTCAATATCTATGGCAAAATGAGTCACTCAAACAGAAAAATTTGCATTTCCCTTGAAGTTATCAAGAATTTTCTATTTCAAATGTCTATTACAAAATGTTATTGATGAGAAGTTGTTTCAACTGTCACCTATCCAATAAACATGCTAACTACTTAGGTTCTCTATAGTGTAGCCCCAATCCATTATGCAACTTCCCTTCTATTTCTATTTCGAAAGACTTCCACATTATGCCTTTGGTTGTGTTGCCTTCCAGATTGTTATATATTGGATCCTAGGGCAGTCAAATGTAAATTTATCCCCTAAAGTTGCCAAATTTATGTTGGCAATGATGTTGTTGGAGATTCCATATCAACTAGAAATAAGATCAAATTACTATGTATAAGTGGATGCAAACCTTATCTTATAAGTTAATTTGGTGATATTGAATTAGGCTTAAAGTCTACTACCTAATATGGTGTCAGAGCCTATCTTTGTAAGATTTGTTGAGCCTACTGTGTTATTCACTATCAAACCACCCACAAATATTTAGTCTCATGCTCGAGATTTCCAGTCTTCAGCATGGCAAGGTGTGTTAGAGACTCACATCGCCTAGAAAAAAGACTAGACTATAGTATATAAGTGAGTACAAAAGAAAAAAGATGTTTCGTTATGTATCCGTTCGTGTCTAATGTTGACTAAACACCTTGCATGAAACACTAGAGTTTTATATCGGCCATTATTATATTAAGATCGCCAAACCAGTATAAGAAGCCTTATAACAGGATCAATGGATTCATGCCATGAATAAAAATCATATTTGATGACCTAGAGGCTATGTGAACTATTATTGATAGAAATTATGATTGGTAGGTAACCTTGGAGTTGAGTATAAAGTACCTATGAAGTTTCTTTTCTGCAACATGAAAACCAAAATTCGGTTTAGAACAATGAGAAAACATGTAGAAATAGGACAGCTCTTCATCAAGGAGACAACATATATTCCCTTTGGAGGTCAGTTGGCAGAGGTGCTAAGAACATGGCTACCCACACAGCCACTCCAAGATCTTACTAGCAAGCTATGAGCACTAAACAACCATTAACTAGCCTACAAAGTTTTGCAACTTGTAAAGTATGAAGCATGCTGTACGTGCATTATTTTTTTCTTCATTTAATTATATTTACTTCTTTATTTGGAATGATTGGTCAAGGTGTACTTGTTTGCAATAATCAGGTCTGATTTGAAGTCCATAATTCTAGCTTAGTTTTTATAAATAGTGATCCTTGTTGTACTCTTTGAATCATAATAAAATCATTTTCCACATATTACAAGAGTAAGGGGAAAGAATTAAAACAATCACAAACCTTCACTTTATATAATTGCCTAAGAGATGCCTGCTCATATTCAGGATATTCATCCTTGTGGCTTGAAAATAGGGACTCGGTTAGACCTGAATAAATAGAGAACTTCCTCACCTAATAAACATTTTGAATATTCTAAATTCATAACAAAGCACATGTGAGTAGCATTTATTAAAAAACTGCTTTATCAGTGGGAATAAAATGAATAATACAAGAATGAAGCATATATATCATTACCAGATATTTCTAAGATGGGTAAGGTGCATAAAATTAAAAAAAGTCAAAAGTCCTAGTCAAAAATTGCCATGAGGTAAGATTATAGTCATATAATAATTATACTTCTAGATCTCACACTTATATTATGAAAGTACAATTGAAAAGCATTCTCAATGATCATGCCCACTATATGACTAAGATTATGTAAGTTTCATTACAAAACCATGTGTAATTGTCAAAAAATACATCTAACAAACAAACAACATGAGTCCTTCTAGTATCATTTGCATTTATGCTCCAAACCATTATTCCATTTTAAGACGAGTTCACCAGATATCAATTAAGAAATTCAGGCATATTTAGAGTTAATTCATTACCCTCAACATCCAAGTCACCACATCCTACAGCTTGTAGATCTCTTGCTAGTTCTCGGGTCTTTTCATATGCTACTGCCAGCATTCGAAGATACTGAAACCTCAAATCAAATCACATTGGCATCAGCCTTGTGTCTAAACTGACTCTTGGATGATAATAATGAAGGAAGTTGGATAATTGTACTCACTAATAGGAGCCCACCTTCCTCCATGGAAGGTAAATTAACAAGAGATGGCTTCTCTAACAGTTTGTCCAAAAGGGCAGTGATCCGCTGCTCTAAAACTCGCTGCATAAAGAATTAAGAAAGCATTGGTTTCTGTGAATACAGTAAATAAACTATACAACTTCAAGGCCACAATATTCGTTGAAGACCATGTTTTTGGGTACCTGAACTAAAATTGACATAACTTCACTTGGTGTGGGGAATACAGCTGTGATTGTTGCAGCCTCTTTTCGAACAGTATCTGTAAAAAACTACTGCCAATCATTGCTTCTGTCAGGAAAACTTATTTTACTAACAGCAGAAAGTATATTTCAAACCTGTGATTTCTTTGTACAAGGAGGAAAGCCCACGAGCAACATTATTAGGGCTCCCTTGAGCACCCTGTTCACCTAGAACCAGCTTAGTGTCTGCATTCATTACTTCAACATCAATAAACATTGGCCGTGTTGCCACATAATGTTGCATGGCACTTGTACCCCTGTTGAACTGCATTACAAGTGGTAATTTAGCTAAATAGATGCACTCGTTCACCAAAACATCAATATTTAATATGTAAGTAATGCACTCAACCAGTGAATTTACTTATTTCCATTATAAGCAAGTAAGCAAAATATAATGCAAGCATAAGAGACAAAGTAGAAACATTTGAAAGCAATTCTTCAAACAACTGCACTGTATAATCATAAATTGAAGCTTGGACTCTTTTTAGAATGTGTTAAATTTCAAATACAATTTCATAAACACACAGGTAGAGCTGTCAAAATGGGTCACCCGGCCTATCCCGACCTGGCCTAACCCGACACGGCCCACCACAGGTTGGTTACTTAGTGAGCTAACCCAACTCGGCTCATTTATTAGCGAGCCAGAAAAATTTGAATCCGGTCCGACCCACCACGGGTTGGTTCAATGGCTCACTTAATTACAATTTTTTTAAATAAAAAAAAATACAAACGGTTTATAATTCAAATCTAAACAAATTTCACTCTCAACATGGATGTTTAATTAATTTTGAAAATAGAAAACTTAAATAATTTCTTCAAGCAAAAAAAAAAAAAACAAGTACTTTTTTATAAAATTAAAGTTAAATTTTAATAAAAAAAAAAATTAAGTAGGCAGGTCAACCCGGCCCACCACTCTCGCATGAGCCAGGTTGAAATCTAACCTGCATAAAAAATACAATTTTTTCAAACCCAACCCGGCACGAATCCATGATAGGCTAGGTTGGTTCACAGGTTGTGACCCATTTTGACAGCTCTACAGACAGGCCCACTAAAGTAACATTAAATTCCATTTAGTATTTGTAATTATACAACATCTAGAAAATCACAAAGTACAATGCAATTTAAGCAAAAGGAAGACCGATACACCTTTACCCTCAAATTTAAAACTAGACGTTTTTATTACTTAGTGCTGGAATTAAACAATGGACAAATGAGAGAGGGGTGAAAAGGGAAGTATCAATGAAAATGAGATGATAGAAAAAGTGACAAACGATGACCAAAAAGAAAATCCTCAAAGGTATGGGAAACCAGGAAGCAAGCACAGACTCCATTTGATGTAGTGGCTATTAGACTGAAATTGATATTGACAAGTGAAACAAGAGATATCCAACTATGGAACTTAAGAATCATAAACTATATAAAATAAAAAGGTAATACAAGGCTTCCAAAAACCCATGAACATAAAAGAGCGATGATATCAGGTACTATTTCTATGATGAACAATTCATAACTTTTCTTGGTTTGATTTTACCAATGAAACAATCCAAGTTATCTGAATAATGGCGGTAGTAATATGGGAAACTGACACAGGGATTATAGGGGAAAGGAAAGGGATGGCATTATGTAAACAAAACTTTCTTACCTGAGACAAAATTTTGGCACACTCGGCCATGGTGGTCAATTCTCTTTTCTGTGATGCTGCATCAAACCGAGAGAGCAATCTATTCTCCAGTTCTGCAGAAATGGTGAAAATATTATCGAACATTTATTACTAAAGAAACCCAGAACGCAATTTCAGCCACTAAATATTTTGGTTGTAACCTTATGTAAGATCAGTTAATCCAAAAATATCAGCATGTTCTTATATTCTAAAAGGCAAGAAGCAAAATTCTGAACATGCACCCTGGTAACGAGGAAAGGTAGAATTGGGCTGGTATTGAATTGTGTCCCTCAAGGTAAGGTTAAGTCATTTGCTACAGATCTTCTTATTAGATGAAAAAAAGGTAGTAAACAAAATTTTCATGCAATTTAAATCCTCAATCTTGCTTACATTTGGGTCACACCAAATTGAAGAAAGATAATAACACTTGATAAAGGCAGATGTGCTTAAATCTAGAACCCTGCCATTCCAACACAAAAAGGCAGGAATGCCTAAGGAAAATTAAATATGAGCCCCACACTGTTTAGTATTTGGAATTCTAGATGACCATAGTAACAAATAAAGTAAAAAAGCCAGAAGATCATAAAAAGGTGTTACATGACAATTAAGCCTGATTAGAGAGGCCTTAGATGAAGAAGCTGTTTCGTACATACAGAAATCTGTCAACATCATCGATAAATAAAATTGTGTCTTGAAATTCAATCTAAACATAGTATTTAATCTTTTAAAGGATGTTGACCATTCTATCTGCAACAGAAGAAAGCAGACAACCGCACAGATTACAACATTCTTAGATTGAATAATGTACTTTGTCAGTCACAATATTCTTGAAGAAAAAGGGACTATGATATTGCAGTTTTAACAGGAAATGCGCAGAACTATAATTATCTTAATTATTCTGTTTGACAGAAACATGTGATATTCATAAGCTAACGTGTCCATGTTTTTCAGAAAAAAAAAAAAAAAATTCACCATTGCAGTATTCCTGCAAATTAGCAACTGCAACTTCTAATCCTCTGCTAGCAGTTGCATTTCCCATAGTTGATGGGACAGGTATTCCATGTCTTCCAATATCTTCTTCAGCAAATGATCCTGAAAATAGACAGTATTAGCATAGAATTGACATAATTTGGTTAAAGCAATATAGAAATGAAAAAGCATCTCAATTCTTACGTAATTTCTGGGCAATCGAAGCAGCCTCGGCAACACGGCTATCATCAGAAAAAAGAGGTGAAAGCTCCATCAGATCACCAGGGCTGCTGTTGAACTCCATTAAATACTGCAGAAAAAATCAACCATTGGTAAAATTCCTTAACGTGAACAATTATAGAAACCAAATGAACCAACTGAAATACTTTTATCAACTCAATTGTTTGACTGGCGGTTTCTCGCTGAGCATCTGCACTCTGAAAAAATAAAACAGTACTATAAATGAGATTATATTTCAAAGACAAAGGAGGAATTGACCTACCAATAAACATAATAATACAAACAAATGTGAGACTTCAATCCATTCTATCAAACATAGTTGGACCATGAAAGAACTCTCTACCTGGAGATGATCACCTATCTTTGCAGCTGTCTGGCCAACACTTGAAATTCGCGAATCTAACCTGGCAAAGCTATCAAACAATCCATCCACACCTTTCTCTAGCTGAAAAGGAAATAAAAAAAAAGCACAAAAATTAAACATTCGCATCCTAACAGATCACTCCAGCCTTGTTAGATAGCAGGGTATAAAAGATCTTCATTCTAAAAAAAGGCAAAATTAGAACTAACAAATGTAATTTTCAAAAGAAAAAATCACTAGGGTAAGGGAAATAATATATACCCCCACGGAACTTTTACAGTACAAAATTATTGCAATTTTTTTTGGTGGTTTGAGACCATGTTTAATAGGATTACTATAAGCGAAAAAGTTCTTCCTCCAAATATTTAATGCAACCAAAATAACTAAGGCTCAAACTCTAGAATACCAATTAAGCTACAACAACCTCACACCCATTGATTCTAATGCTCTGCAGCGACAATTGCAAATTTTCGCATAACACAAACCAAGTATATTCAAGACTCACCTCAGAAAGTGTCTTTCGATGCTTAGAGTCTTGAACTGAGACTTCTTTCTTAAGATTGTAGAGTCTCCCATCAATCTTCCAACCAAAACACAACAACAATAAAATCAAAACCTCAAAATAAAAAAGGCTACTAATCGATAGAGGAAGGAAAACCTGTTTACGAAGCTCAAGCAGCTCCTTGCAAGAATCCTTGAACAGCGACAAGAGCTTCTCAACCTCAGGGAACAACGGACTCGCAACTACCTGCGAGGAGTACTTGGCCGCATCGGACGGCACTCGGCGATGCCCGTTCGCCTGGGAATCACCGCCGTCCCCTTCCGCATCCTCCGATTTGAACGCCGGAAGAAGCTCGCCCACGAGGTTCCCGAACAACTCGTCAAACGAGAAGTCTCCCTAACACAGAAACAGCAGCATCCAGATCAACAACACGTTCTTTCAATCATCGAAACCGAAATTCTCTTTAAGCTGAATCAGCGAACGTACCTTGAAATCTTCGATGTCGAGAATGAGAGGGAAGGAGGTACCCGACGATGAGTTTTTGGAGGGCTTGCTGGCTTCATCTCTAGGCTCTCTCATGACGAAGGAAGTGGAGCGAGTCAATGTGCTTCGATTTGGCGAAACTGTGATAGGAGATTGGGAAATGCGATCTTCTTCTTCTTCGGTTGTATCGTTATGTTATGGAGTTTTTTTTGTTTGAAAGTGTAACTGGAAAAGTGAAAACCCTCTGAGTGGAGGGACACGTTGGAATGGATCGATCGATGACGAAGGAGCGACAACCAACACGGTGGAAGGAAGCTGGATGGAATATCGCAACGGCAGAAAATTGTTAAAAAATAAAATTCTACTATTTTAATTGAATATTCAATTTTTCCATGTTTAAAAACTTTTATTTTTCTTTTTATCACTTTTCTAACCCTCACTATTTTTCTATAATATGTGAAATGGTACTTCATTTTACACAAATATTTATTTTATATTATTCAAATTTATGATAAATAAATATTTTTGGAATTCAAAAGAATTGATAATCCTCCTTTTTGGAATTCTGCCAATGTAGATTAGATCAAAGTAAAGTATGAAGTTCATCTCCCTCTCTTGGTTTTTCTTTAGTACATTGCTTTTGTTTGTTTTATTTTTTTATTGATTTCTAACAATAATGTGACAATTAGAAGTGGACAAATAAACTTTAGAAAATACAATTATTAAAAACGATTGAATTAAAAAATAATTTATTTGAACTAAATAGAAAATTAGATCAGACTAATTGAATTGAATTATTTTTTATTAATTAAATTGAATTATTTTTAAAAAAATAAATAGATATAAAATATTTATCTCTATATAGATTATTCCATAAATAATAAAATTAAAAAATTAATTCATAACCAAATTATATTATAAAATATAATTCATAAACACATTTTATCCAAATTAATAATGTTTAAAAGTCTCACCTCTTCTTCAAAGATTATATTTTAAAAAATATATATTTTACCATTTTTGAAAGCTTAAAATATAAATAAAATTTTCATATTTTTTACATTGTTCAAATTTATCAAACTTTCTTAGAATCTTTGTCAAGCTTTTTTAAGTATAATTTTGGAAAAGCACATTTTTTCGCTTATAATATAAATAAATTAGTAATTGATCTAATTATAGTTTTACTAATCTAAAATATTTAATTTTATAACACATAAATATATTTTCAACAACTTTTCTATAACTTTTAATCTGTTTATCATGTATTTTTTTTTCCTTAAATTTATTTGTCGGCATGTTTTTAATCATTTTAATATTTGTAAACATGTGGATGAGTACTTCCATTTTGTACTTTGACTTTTGTTTTCCTTCCCCTTTCTTCATGCAAACGTGTTTTAGTTTTAATACTTTCTACGATTAAAATAATTAGAAACATTTCTTTTTGTTTTCTCTTTGCGAATTGGAAAAAAATGAATAAAAGAAAAATAAACAGTTTCAATTATCTGAGCTATTAATCTAACTGTAATTTTAGAGCTTCAATTATTTAAAATTAAACTATAAAATGATTTTGTTTCATTTCGGAGGGTTGAGGTTTCACAATTTAATCTTCCTTGTTTTTCTTTAGTCCTTTTAGTTTTACGTTATCTCTTTATTATTTATATGTTTTTAGGGAACCTTTAATTAGTATAAGTGAAATTATGATTCAATATTGTTTAAATATGTTTTTATCTTGAATAAAAGGATCATTTCTTTAATCAATCGACTTTACTTCATGCGTATACCATTTGACCAATTTAACTATAATATTCTCTAAATATAATTTATCGATCAATGGTTATAGACCTATCTATCTATATGGTAGAATAATGAATTTTCACTTTAAATAATTTGGTATAATGTAAGTAATTGATGATTCAATATAATTAATTAAGTGATTTTTCATCATCTCAACTTACTGAATTATTATTTACTTTTGGAACTAGTTTAAAAAAAAGAAGCGTTTCGATGGGATTTGGAAGTCTCTTAAAATATTCTAAGTTATCTTAAAAATCGGACGGGTGTGACTCAAAGCGAACGGACGTAGCTCAAAGTGGACGAACATTACTTAAAATGATGAAGGTTGACGACCAAGCGGACCTTCCTCATTGTCTCAAAGACCAGACTTTGAAGACTGGTTGAACTTGTTGAAGGTCGGATGATTACCTTAGTCTCTCTCTTACTACAAGTTGTTCATTCTCCCTCCTCCTTCTCCAAGTCGGGTACCTATCAAAGGCACTCTGACGTTCAAGTAAGTAAAAATGATCGAACGGTTATCACTATAAGCGATGCATGTGGTGTGCATAATCTGAAAGTCATACCTGAGACCTTTATATTAGTTGTAATGGACTTTTACTTTTCGTGAACCTGATGACGGTTCAATCATGTCTTAACCTCCATTAGGAGCTTTAATGAACTATTGTCATTCATAATCTAATCACATGATCGGCCAAGGTTGTTGGCCTGGTGATCGGCCTAAGAAGAACTGTTCGACCTAAGAAAAGTCGTTCGGCCTAGACGGTCGGCTTTGATGATCGACCTGAATGATTGGTCAGAACCATGTAATCGGCCAGGATTGTAAGCCTAGTGGTCGACTGAAGAACTGTTCGGTCTAGAACTGTTCAACCTGAATGATCGTCTTGGAAAGAGCCGTTCAACATGGAAAAGGGAGGATCCACGGGAAAAAAAGTAATATTATGTATCCATTATTTACCTAAAATCATAAAGTAATATTATGTATCGAGTGATGCACAAAGATACCCAATTTACCTAAAATAAAAAAATCAAGTTTAGCTAACTAATACAGAGATCCTGTTTATACAAAAAGGAACAATGAAACAGACATCATAATTTTTTTCCTTTCGGTTCCAACCCATCTATCTATAGCATAGCATGTTTAGCAGCTGCATTACCACCTCCACCACACAAAAGCAAATAACATAAGTTTCTGCATCATTGATTAGATTTGACGTTAAATTGTTGATAAAGCACGACTCATTAATGCATAACCAAACATGCCGATGATTGTGAACTTTGTAACGTGATCATCTACTTTCCCAAATCATTTCCAAACACACTGCTTCATGAGATTTTGAGGAAGAATCGAACATCAGTGTAATTTTCAGTATCACTGTCGTGTTTCGGGAACCCTCATAATTTAACATCTGAACAATTTGTTTTCAATAACTTTGGCAAATAAACAATCAAGAAAATGTCTACTAAAACACACCTTCCTGCAAAATATTAACTTGTTTGGAGCTTCTGTTCATCGATAAGTTACATGATACAGAGAAGAGAGAAAACAAAGGGAATAGATTTAAGTATATATCACTATGTCACATAATTGAACAAGCTTGACTAACAAAGATTGTAAAAGTACTAAGCAAACATATAATCATTGGCAATTGATCTCCGACAGTTTTCTCTGTAAATTTATTAGAACAACGAAAAACTAAAACTAAAAATAAGACAGTGCTAGTTCTGATATGGCTATGGAAGTGCATGCGACCGTATGAGTTACTTGTTTTGGGTTGGATTTGAATTACTTGGGGGAATTGCTCGGAAGCATGATTTCACCTGCTTTGAAAGATCTTTTCTCTGATCCCGAGAATGATGAGACGGTGACCTCACTCTGAGTGGCAAAGAGGTAACCTCAGCTTTGGCCTCTGATGATGATGACAGCAGCAACAGTACGAAAGCAAGAGTTGCCAGTACCAAGGACCAACCCTTCATCGTAGTTGAGGTTCCTAGCAGGAAATGAGAGTCTACAAATCAAAGGGGTGCGAGTTAATCAGTGTTCATGTACTTCTTTCTGGTACAGATTGAAAATGAAATGGTAAAAATCTGAAATTTGGGATTTGATGCCATTGGGATCACGTGCTGTAACTGATGTGTGTTGTACTGTGCTAGCCTTGGGATTTGGTGAAAAACAGAAAAAAGGGGACAGAAAGTTCAGAGAGGTCATGTGATCAGCCACGTGGTGATAATGTGTATTTACAGAATTATTTGGTGCATCTGTAACAAAAAAAATTCAATCTTTCACCTATAAAGAGTGTATATTATGGTTCCTTTCACAATGATTTTCTTCAAACACTGTAGATCCAACCAAACATTGTATCAAAAAAGCTTTCACTGTTTTGAAGTTAGCTAAAAGGTTTGGTCCAGAATTTGATTAAACATCTTTTTAGAACCTAGTTTGATTTTGATGAGTCAGATAAACTATTGTTGATGAAAACTTACATCTGAAGGTGATATAGTAGTACATGATAGGATTCAACCAAAATTTTAGGCACAGCTAAAGCAGTTGGGTTTTTACACCTGGTTCTTTCCTTGTTAAGGCATGCTTGACACACGCCCCACTGAAAAAACATTACTTCCATCACTCCCGAAAAGGTGCAAGGGAAGCTGTTGGGTACTGCAATTATTGATATGGCATTTAAGCATATGATGAAGCTTGCATCAGAAGCACACTTCAGCTTTTTCTTTCATGTTTAGTTTTTCTAAGAAAGTAGTAGCAGCTTTTGCAGCTGTTTGCCACCCAACTTGTTTAATTTAGGCAGACAGAAAGATGAAAGGCTAAAAAGCTTCTTAATTTTTTTTCCTAGTCATCGCCATGAAAATTGAAAATCAAAATGAGGCAACAGAGGAAACACCAGATTTAATGCTGTGTTCTTTTGTGCTGATTTACTGTTGTGACCGACTATGGCAGCTGACGGTGTATAACCCATGCGACGGAGGTGACGTACAAGAGACGCTTTGGGGGAATGCAGGCCTGCGTGGAGTTGGAATGTTGAGGAATCGGTTCTGGGAAGTTGTAACCGGTTCTGATGAGTTGACACGAATCGGTTCTTCTCCGCATGGAATCGATTCCAATGCTACTGAATGTGTTTTAAAATGCTTCGTTTGTGTTGCAGAAACTATGCGGTGGTTGGTGAACCATGTCATTTTGGTGGATGTTAGTACTTACACAATATCGATACAAATAATCTTGAAGAGACAATTTTTTAATATTAAAAAGTGCGTGATAATTAGTTTTAAATAAAGATAAAGTACTATAACTTTTTTTCTATTAAAATAATTGTACTTATAAAATAGTTTTCGATGTTAACTATAATATAATATTGATAATCTTTGACTATAATTAACATTTTTATCCTTGAATTTTCTGAAGGGTGAGTACATGTTTGGTGGGAGAATGTGGTCAAATTGACTAGTCCTTGCGCACAACCAAAGCAAGTCATTAGGTTGGGAGTTTTGTTCATGGTGGTACTCTTTGTTTAATTATATTCCAATTACTTTAATTTCAATTTATAATATTATATTTCAAGGATAGTTTTGTAATTATAAATTTTTTATTTATCAAAACTTAATTTTTCATTTATTATATTAGTCAAATTATTCATAAATTTTATATTCAAACACATTCATTTTTATTTTCAAATCTTTCATAAAAAAACAATAACATAATATATCTTTAAATTCATTCAGTCACTCTTTTCGAAATTTATCTTTAAATCTTTAAATAAGTATATAACTTTATATTTGGTTTAGATAATAGAATATATCTCGAATCCATCTTTAAATAATTACATAACTTTAGACTTCTTGATTTAAATTATGGGTTGTACTTTAAGAAGAAGAGATTATTTGCATGAATATAAAAATGTATGAAAAGTTTGTATATTGAAGAGCCAAATTCACACTCTCAAACTATGGGTGAAAAGTGAATAGAATTTGAGAATATTTTCAATCTTTAGTTTTTATATGATAAAAATGTAAGTATAAATATAAATCTCACATTAAATAATAAAAAAAGTTGAATATTATATAAAAGGAAATACTGGTAAAGTTATTGTTTTAAGATTTTTTATTAAAGATAATATTTCAATTCCTTATACTTAGATTTGATACATTTTTTATTAGTATTGTATCTTTAATCCTCTTTGAAAAATCCATGATAATGACCAATAAAAAAGAAAAAAATTATTTGGTTGAAGTTAAAATTTGGAGTGACTTCAAATTTAAACTCCCACTTCACAAGAAAAAATAAATACTTTATATTTGCAAATACCTTCAACAATAATAATTAAACTTGTTGCATTTGCATTAAAATAAGAAAACATCACACGACATACATAGGAGTTTGAAAACAAATTATCAATTAAATTACATTATAAGTTCAATTTAGAAAAATAGTTAATCCAATGTTCACTACTTTCATTGATTTATGTTACAAGTTCATTTGTTTTTCCTAATAATTTACTTTTTACAATTTACTTAAGCATTATTGTTACTTATTGCAAATTCCCCAGTCACCACATTTATCAATTTTACATTACACTTCCTCCATTGTTGTTGCACTTCAATTCCCTTCTTTATTAAAAAACCATAAAGATTGAAACAAAAGTATAGGCTTGGGAGGCATGTGATGCTCGTTGAAATTCAAGTTTTAAAAATATTAGAATCATTAAATTTGTGGGTGAAATTGGTACACAAAATCAACAATTTATATATCAAATTATTCTTAATCATCAATATTATGACATGAAAACACCTTAATTAGATTAAAATAGAAGTGTTTGTTGACTCATTGGAATGTTAGGAATGCAACTGCGAGTCCAAGTCCCACATTGGATACAAATGAAAAAGTAGAGCAATATATAAATATGAAAGATCCATTAACTCATTGCTTCAAAGTTTTGGACAGAGAGTGGTGTCAATCCCTTATATAGTCGGGCTCATATCTCTCCAGTGAACCTCCTCCTTAATAGACCCAACAGTAGTATCAGAGTCCCACATTGGACCATTACCTTAAGGTTTTATAAAGATGAAAGATTCATTAACCCACCAAATTCTCTAAAAATAATAATGTAATATTATAATACAAACAAATGTTAGATCTCCCATAGAAGACATAATTCAACACTCTATATGTATATAAAGAATCAAAACTAAGAATAACAAAACAATTAAAGATCCTATGAACAATATATTTTAGTGGAAACAAGTAAAATTTCAATAAAAAATTACGTTTTTTTTTTTATAAAATTGCAAACCTAGCATAATTTTCCTGGATTTGTAAATTCCGTTATATTCACAACGGTTGAAACCTGAACTACAACTATTGAATGCGTCACGTGATGTCGTAAATTCTGTCATTGTCTTTCTCGAAATTTCTCACCTTTTTTACCAGCAAGAAGTTGCAAATTTTGTAACGGAGTATAGGAGGAAGTACAAATAACAAATCCTTAATATAGAGATCTCATTAGACAAATCAACCAAATATTAATAATTATATATAATTTGTTAATAACATAAAATGGTGTGAAAATCAGTTTGTTATTGACCTGGTCGAGATACCTAATTTGTTAGGAGTAGAACTACACGGTCATTGATTTAATTATTTAAATTTTAAAAAAGACAAAAGGGATAATATAATTTATTAAAAAAATGAGTTTTGCATTTATTAAAAAATTATAAGATAAAATAGAGTATATAAGGTGTCAAATTAATTTTTAAAAATAATATAATTGATAATATCATAACAATCATAACCAAAAAAAAGTATATGACATTAAAATATAAGTCAGATCAGCCATTTAATTTTTAATGTTTTTATACTATTGTTTTATTAGCCTATGAAAACTCAATTAAATTTCAAAATATTTTAAAATTCCGTTTACATGTTATAAATATTTTTTATTTTGATGCATTTCTATTTTGGAAGATTGTAATCTTAGCCGTTCATGGTCCACTGAATAATTTTCACCAAAAAGAGATATCTGAGCCAGAGTCAAATGCCCGTACCACGAATCCTACGGTTAAGAAATTTCCATGAAGGATGAAATGGTCGAAAGTACGGAAACACCCTCATTTGTTAGGCTAACTCGAGAAAGGTAACGGGGGTAAAATTGTCAATGGAAAGGAAGTTTCAGTCTGAAAAATGTGATGGAGAAAAAGTTGTATAACACTCGATCCAGCACAGCAATAATATAACTATGGAAACGCAGCTTCACGTCCTCTCTCTCTAGACTCTGCTCTAAACGCCGTCGTTTCTGGAACTGTGTTCCTTCGCTTCTCTGTCTTCGTAACCGAAAGGGGGAGAAATAATTAAACGCCGATTTCGCAACCAATTCTTCTGCGTCGAATTGGACAACCAGAAATTGGATCTCAGGTCAATTTCTCCACCTCTTTCTCTCGATGCCGACATAAACGAATCAATCAATTCTGTTTTTTCGTTTTCCGTTGTTTAATTTGCAGAGTCCAATTTCTTATATATTTTTAATCGATTCTTTTTCTTTCTCTTTTCAAGTTGGGGTTTGATCGAGGTTTGATCTTTATTATTGATTGTGTTATTTTTATTCATTAATTATTTATGGGCGTCATTCTTGACCTTAGAATTGGTAGTGGATACAATGGGAAGTGCATCACCCAAATTATCAATTTATCGCTGTGCAGATCGGGTTTGTGTGGGTAGAATTAGTTCAGTGGCATGGCGTTGAAGTTGTGGAATAGAAGGGATATAGTATTGAAAGGAGGAATTCTAGGGAGATGTTGTAATTTAGGGTAGGACTTTTTCTGACAGTGATTGGGAGTGGAAGTTGTTTTTTAGCGTGTGCAGGTTTTCTGCGATTAGAATTGGCCAATATACAGGCATATGTTGATATTTAAACGAATTTGGTTTGCTGCTGTTTGTCGGTTATTAGTGTAATTTACAGGAGTGGTCTGCTTTTAAGAACAGGTTCATGGGAAAGTGGCGACAGTGTAATTCTAAAAGAATTCTGTGAATTATCGGGCTAAGTGTAGGGATTATGTGTTGCTGTGTGAATTTGATAGATACTGTTATATGAAGATGCAGCCTATAGGCTTGTGAATTGTGATAACTCAAACCTTTTAAGGACGTTGATGTTTTCTGTCTCCTATATGGTTTTTATAGAGAGAGATAGATATTTTTGTTCTGGTTCTTGTACAGCATATCTTCCACCTTTTGTTCTTGCTCTTAGTGGATCCTTAGAGAGAAAGTTGGTCATGTGACGAATCAGTTGACAGATGAGCGGGGCAATTGTGATGTGTTAAATTCTGTTTTATAGTGTTTGTATGTTTTTCAATTTGTGCACTTCTGCTAGCGAGTACACACGCATGAATTTATGTCTCTGTCACCTTTTATTTACACAGAATTTACTTTCTGTCTTGTGGGGTTAATTGTTTTCTTAATTTTCACTTCTGTTTTACAGTGGCTTTTTATTGTGTTTTTCTTTATTTATATTCAATTTATTAATATTTATTTTCTTGATCAGTTTTTGCAGGAAACAAAGATTGCATCTGAGCTTAAAATAACAGAGCGTAGCGTAGGGCCTTGTTCTTGATACCGTGCTTAATTTGTTGGATGGCGGAGAAATCATGCATCAAGCGCCTTCAGAAGGAATATAGGGCCCTCTGTAAAGTACGTAGAGCATCTTCTGTCATTTAAACTTGCGCTTCACTATTTTTTTGGGGGGTTCAGAGTGTCGGCTTACCTATTCTGTTGTTGGAGCCATATAGTTATGCTTGTTCCGTTATCGCGCTTCTTCTCCTTCTGTCTCCTATTTTGACATGATTAGTTAGTCTAAAATGCATAATTTACTGTGGTGGATTGTTTGGGTCAGTTTAAAAATTGAAGTGCAATTTCCTTTTTCTTTTTTTTTTCCAATAAAAAGATAAATAACTGATGGTATTTAAAAAATATGTCAACTCGATAATGCTTAACTTCAAATTGTGTTTGCAGGAACCAGTTTCTCATGTTGTGGCTCGTCCTTCACCGAGTGATATTCTTGAGTGGCGTAAGTTTGTTTCGCACTACATTTCATATATTAATTTATGTTGAGCTCTAATGTTTAGAAAGAAGAAGAAAATGTTGAACCTTTGACACATCGTATATAAGAAAGAAATGAAGTTTCCTGTATAATCTAGAAATAACCTGTGCATAAGATAAACTTAGCTTTTCTCAGAATCTAGTTTTAGTTCACGAGAGAAATATATTTCATTTTTTCTTATTTTATTCTCCTTTAAATGCTTATTGAGATTTCTGTGTTGTTATATCCATGCTGTAGAGCCTTTACTTCAATGTCAGTAATTTTATTTTAAGTTGTTTGTTATGGAATGGTTGATACTTGATACTGACCTTATTGTATGTTAATGTATCATCAGATTATGTGCTGGAGGGAAGTGAAGGAACACCTTTTGCAGGTTTAGCAAGTTTTGATCATTGCATTTTGACACAATGTGTTTTGTCATTCTGTAATGTCCCAATTTAAGTAATCGTGTTTTAATTTATATAGTATTTTTGTTCTTTTACTCCGTTTTTAGGTGGATATTACTATGGAAAAATCAAGTTTCCTCCTGAATATCCGTATAAACCTCCTGGAATCAGGTGATCCTTCTTGCTGTAGTATGCTTGTTCATTCTATTTTTCATTTATCTTTTTCATTTTAATTTTGACAAAGTTACAACTTTCTGTATTGTAGCATGACTACACCAAATGGACGGTTCATGACACAAAAAAAGATCTGTTTGTCTATGAGCGACTGTATGTTCTTTTTTATATGTTACCGCTCATAACAAATAATATTACAAGTAACTCATATTACATTTTTATATTTACGTGGGATTTGTTGCGCTTGCAGTTCATCCAGAAAGTTGGAATCCCATGTGGTCTGTATCAAGGTCAGAAGCTCTAGTTATGAAGTTCTAGTTTATTCTTCTTTAACTTTTGAAAGTGTTTATATATTATTTTTTCTTGCGGAATTGATATCTGCGGATAACAGTAGATGTTGATTATTATCACTTTATAGCTTTATGCTGATGTTTTCAATTTATGAATGCAGCATATTAACAGGACTTCTTTCGTTCATGGTATGTTGTAGTTTCCTCATATTGTAATTGAACTTTAGGTTTCTTCCATTTCCTGTGTGCCTTGCTCTGAAGACATTTCTCTTTTTATTGCTTATTCTCTGGGTTTTCTTTGTCGATGGTGGACTGGTGGGTGGGGCTAGAGTTAAACCTCTGACCTTCAACATTGCCATGGAGTTATTCTACCACTGACACGAAACTCAAGAATCCAACAACATTACTCGTCTTTGTTGTTTATATTGTAGCCAAAAAAGCTAAATAATTTTTCCAATTTTGCAAGTGTTACGTGTAGATCATAGCTAATAGAGTTCATTAGTAGGCTACTATGGTTAACCTGTGCAGTTGATACTTCACCATGTATGCAGAGTGTTGAATCAAGACTTTTCGATGTCTGACATACTTCTGTTTTTCAGATGGACAACAGTCCAACCACTGGCAGCGTAAACACAACTACCGCTGAGAAGCAACGTCTAGCAAAATCTTCCCTTTCTTTCAACTGTAAGAAGTAAGTATTTTGCACCAGCTAATCAGATGGAACTCAAGATGGAAGCGAGCAATGTCTCTGTAACTTGTGTTTCACAACTGATTCCTAGTGTTTTCATTATTTTCCACGCAGCGCAACATTCAGGAAGATGTTCCCTGAGTACGTGGAGAAGTACAACCAGCAACAACTTTCTGAACAGGCTGCTCAAGAGCGGGTCTCATCAGAGGCGTCTCCTGACAAGAGTTCCAAGTCAGTATTGGAGAACAAATTAGAATCTTCAGGAGAAGACACGAGAAGAGTAGATGGGTTAAAGGAGATGAGGAAAAACAGAAAACCATTTCCTACATGGATGATGTTATTACTCTTCTCCATCTTTGGGGTTGTAATGGCGTTACCTCTGCTTCAGCTGTGATGATAGGCAAAAGAAATCTTTATAGGAGGTATAAGGGTCCACAAAGTGTTCTCCTGCAAATGTTCTGCTTAGTTTGTCATGTCTAACAGAATTTGTATAGGGAAATGATGGACATGGAGGCTGCGTTTACTATGTTGAGGGCTGATTTTACTCCTTTGTGTCTATTTCGCCAGCTTCTTGGTGGTGCTGAATGTTAAGAAGTTAAATGTTTGCTACTTGTCATTTTCTTCTAAATGTTTGAGGTTTGCCCCACTGCACATGCTGCCTGCTTGGCTGCATTATGCTTTTTAAAACGGGAAAATTATATCCGATTAAACCATTCAGGTATGTAACAATAACAAAAAGAAAACGTACAAACCTAATTTGCAGTAAAACTTTTATCCCTTTAATGGCAATCTGTATATAAAAAGTGAAAAGTTAAAAATGGAATGTGTCCACTTTCTGTGAACGAATGTGGAATATTGGCATTTTTTATTTCTCGTTTCTGATTTTGGCCAATTTTAATAAACGATCTTTGTTGCACAATAAAATTTTAGCATTGGGATTTATTTCTAGGGGTCACGACTCTGGTTTATTTTATATTTCAACAAGATTTTACAAAATGTTGTGGATTTTAATGTATTTTATTTCTTTTTTTCTCGTGAGAAAAAGAATAAAAGGTAAAGTTTTATTATAGTGATTAAAAAATATTATTGGATTGGAAATATTTAACTGAATTTAAAAATATATTTATAAAACTTAAAAAGTAAAATAGTAAAATGAGACATTAATAAAAAATAAAGTTGACAAAAATTGTATCAACAAAATAATAGTTAGAAAAAATTAGAAATAATTATAAAAATGAAACTTCTTTATTAATAATTATATATAAAAGAAAAAAAAAGTTTACAATCATTGAATGTGGAAAAAAATGGTTGACCTAATTACAAGTTTTCATTCTCTCTCTTTCTTGACCTCTTTACGCGAGAAAAGTTGTTAGGTTTTCTTTCTTCGGTGTTAATTATTTTTCTTTGGTTCTACCTTATCAAATTAGTTTTTTCTTCATTTTTTTTCCTTCATTATTTCTTCATGTCGTTTTCCTTCCCTTTTTCCACTCAACCAAACCCAATCCCTACATCTTTTAGGATGTATAAAAATAAAAAATTATTTTTCAAATTGTGACATTGTGGTTACAGGTGGCAAAATGCATCATAGTCCAACCTCATGTTGACCTGTCGAAAACAGACTAGGTTGAGATAGTTTCTCAACTAAAAATAATTGTTTCATTCTGCACTTCAATTTTTTTTTTTAATTTTAAAATTGTCTTTTACAATTTAAAAAATCTAGCACCTAACCTTTTCTATTTCATCCAATTTCAAAATTTGATGAAAAAATTTTCTTTATCGAATTTTGATATTTGATGAAATTTTTTTTATCGAATTTTAAAATACGGAAAATGATTTTTTATTTTCTTTATTAGATTTTGAAATTTAATGAAATTTTTGAAAAATTCTTTATCAAATTTCGAAATTCGATGAAGACAAAATCTTTCATCATATTTCAAAATTCGATGAAAAAAATGTAATTCTTAATACTATTTTTGAAAATTGGAGGTGTAAGATGAAATGATTAACGATGCAGATAGTGTTATCAAAACGGGTCATCCAACCCAACCTACCATGGGTTAACTACTTAGTGAGCCAACCCAACTCGGCTCATTTATTAGCTAGCCAAAAAATTTGAATCAAACCCAACCCACCACAGGTTGATGGGTTAAACGGGTTGGCTCAATGACTCACTTAACTTATTTTTCATCCTCTTCTTCCAAGATTCTTATAAAAGGTTACTTTAATCGACAAATTGAAATCGTAATAATTGAACCAATTGATATAAAAAAGAGTTTTGCATATGTAGAATAAGGGTTTGAGTTGCAATATTTTTGTTTCATTGAATAATTTATTAATTTCATTTCATTAAAAAAATCAAAAAAATAGGTGGATTGGTAAGTCAACCTAGCTCACCACAGGTTCAACCCGGATGAGCTGAGTTCTTAGTGAGCTGGGTCAAAATTGACTCACATCAAAATTTTACATTATTTTTTAATCCAACCCGACCCGAACTTATGGTGGGTCACATTGACTTACGAGTTTCAATCCATTTTGACAGTACTAGGTGTAGGGTGAGACAACAATTAAAATTGGGTTGAAACTTAAAACTTGATGTGTAAAAGGATAGACTTGTCCGTAAGTTTTAATTTGTTTTATTTTACTGATTTGATAGTTGAGGTCCAATTTGAGATTTTTTTTCTTATATCTAAGCTTAGTTTCCTTTAGTATTGTTAAAACAGATAACCCAACCGATCTGGTCCGGCCCACTACGGGTTGGTCACTTAGTAAGTCAACTCAATCCGGCTCACTTATTATCGAGCCAAAAAAAATCGAACCTGACTCCGTCCACCACAGGTTAGTGGATTAAATGGTTTGATTCATTGACTCACTTAACTTACAAGTTTTTCTTTCATTAAAAAAAATTATAAATTTTTTTGTAATTCAAATATAAATAAATTTCACTCTAAAATGATGTTAAACTTCAAAGACAATTCAAATAAAAAGTATCATACAATCCAAATGTTATCCAAAAGAAAGCACAAAATTTAAATAGATAAGTTTCTAATATTGATAGTTTTCGTGACAGTTATCCATTTATAAATATTAGAGTCTTGAACGGATAAATCTATAATATTTTTATCTCTTTGAAACATCTTCTTTATTCTCATCTGCAATACAATAAAAATTTATTAACTAATAATATTGAAACACAAAATAATAAATAATTAAATTAAATTATGTGAGCTGGTGAGCTAACCTGGCTCGCAAAGGATTCAACCAGAGTGAGTCGAGTTCTAAGTGGGTTAGGTTGAAAATTGACCCATATCAAAAAATTATTCTTTTTAAACTCAACCCATCCCAAACCTATAGTGAGCCCAAGTTGGCCCGTAGATTCTAACCCATTTTGAAAACACTAGTTTCCTTCACGTGGAGTGGAATACTTAATTATAGTGTTCAAATTGAATTAAAATCAAACAGTCAAAAATTAACTTGTTAACCATCATTCAATGCATTGTCAAACAAAAAAAAAACTTAGCTTGAGATAAAAGTATTTGTACCAACGAAAATTTAGTATAAGAATTTACTAATTCCTAGCCAAATCAAAATGAACCAAAATCCTAATTAGTAATACAATAACAATCACAAAATGAATCTAAATCCAAATCCATATTACAATCACTCGTACACAATAACACAATACACAATAATAAGAATTCTTATAACATAATCGTAATTTGTAAAAAAACACAAAAAACAGAACAATGAGGACAAAAACAACAAATTGCAAATGTCTTAGCACAATCTAGAACAAAATCACAGAAGGGAAAATGCTTGGTCATGGAGTGATTTTTTCGTGGTGGTGGTGGTAGGAATGAGTGTCAATAAGTTAATATGAGATGAGATGATGACAATATGAGAAGAAACAAAAATTGATTTTGGATAGGAAATGGGTTGAGTGAAGTGAGTGTCTCAAAATGAGAAATGAAAATGAAAATAGGAAAGTGAAAGAGCATCCACTAAGATTTTCTCATAATTATAATTCAATTAAATCTTAAAGAAATTGTTGATAAATAGAAATAGGAAAAAGTTCTTTTAACTACTCTTTTTTGACAACACATACGTGTAACTTATGGTTAGTTCATTTCAAATATTTTTTTCAAAATAAATTCAAACATACAAATGAAATGATGAGATATGTGTTGTTCTCGAAAAGTTATTAAAAAGTGTTCTTAGAATATCCATATAAATATTATCAAGACATAAGCAATGCACTTTTTATTGACTTGTTCAAAAAAGCTAAACATGTGGGAAGTGAAGTGTGGTGAATGCATAGACTGATAGGGCAAGAACAGGCTACGTTAAAACATGCTCCTTCCCAAACATTCGCCGTAATTGACGCACCCATCTTTCCTCTCGATGTGGGACTACTTGCCACTTAATTTCTTTTGTTATTTTTTAAAATTCTTTTCATAATACCCACTAACATTTTCGCATAAACTCATATTTTATATTTCTATTATACATTAATTCCATCTAATTATTTTATACCTTTCGAAGAATAAACATTTGCCGTAATTGATAGATAGGAAAATAGAATCAAAAAATGGTTATCCAACTGTAAAAAGAAATAAAGCCAAAGTTTTGTGAAATATAAATATATTTATCATCAAAGAATAAAGCATACCAAATGAGTTCGACAACACATCTTGATCCAAGGTTTTATAACGTATTTAGAAGTAGATTTTTGTCTTCAAACTGTTTCTTAATTTGTTCATATTCTTAATTCAATTCAGGAGCTACATTTTCCACTTTTAATTTAATAAACATTTTGGCGTAGAAGCATGTTTAAGTCTTAACAAGTATCCAGACTGTTGGCATTACTTATGCCTTAACTTCTAATATCAGAGTGAAATTCCAGTTTAATTTTGTTTCTCTCTTCTACACCTTTGAATTTCCATTGGTTTTTTTAAGTTTAGTAGTATTGTTAGTCATGGTGTTAGAAATAATTAATTTGTGTGAAGAATGAGATTTTCTTTTATTTGAAAAGGTGAAGATAAAGTGAAATGTAGTGATTAAGTATGGTCCCAGATGAGGAAAAAAATGGTTGTCATAATAATTATCAATATTTAACACACTTTTATGTCAGGATACTTGGATGCTTGGTTACCATAAAAAACTACACATTTTCTTCAATTGCTTCTTTAATTTCACTTCTACATTGAATCAAACTATGTGGATTTATGATTTATATTCAAGTTGAAATTACTCTCTGTAACTTTATTTTTTACATTAGAATTATAAATTTTAGACTCTAAATGCCAAATCAAATACTATTTGTATTGTACTGGTCTTTTTTTCAATTTTAATTTCTACCATTTTCCTACTGGCAACTTTGTCTTTTGTTTAGTCTGAATTTGATGTACTATGTTATATAAGACAATCACTTCTCATATTGATGCATCTTCCAATTTACGCCAATTCTTCCTGTATGAGAAAAATGTGAATGATAAGCCAAAAACTGCAATGCCATTTCAACTACCACAGTTACTGTCATCTCCATAACTGGCCATGTGACTTTGATATTTTTATGGGGAGTTGTTGAACTTTGCCTTTGGTGATCCAAGTTAGTAAATTCCCCCATGTGAACTTATTTGATGTAAAAGTTAGAAGCCATTGTTTTCCATTTGAAGGGATTTTCACAATGCTTGTCCCTAGGAAGAGTTATACAGTGAATTTGGATAATCATTGAAAGCCTCATTTTTCTTTGGGTCTTCTGCTTTTCATTTTGTTCATCTCAAGTTCTTTGTTTTTGCTGAAAATGATGAAATCTCCATCACAAGCAACATTTGAAGAGTGTCAATTTTATGACTATGGATTTGATCTGCAACAAGACTTTTGCCAGGTATTAGATACTTACTTCACTGTTGTTTCTTGAATTTTTAACACAAATGTTGCTAACTTGTTAACAAATGAGACAGTGACAGAAAATATGATGTTGTATATTATGTTATGGTTTTTTATGGTTTTGACTAGTTCTTGGAGGAAGCAAAGCAACATGGAAAGGAAGCAAAACTAAAGAGTTCATCGGTGTACCCAGAGGAATCTAGAAAAGCAGGATCGGAGAAAGAGAAAAAGGGGAAGAAATCATGGAAAAGTTCTCTGACTTCATGGTGGAAATCTGATAGTAAAAGCAAGCATGGTGAAAAAACCACTAAGAATTCTAAACCAATGGGTGGTTCTGGTAAAAGGCATGCTCATTCTTCTGGTCCAATGTATAAGTCCTGCAAAAGTTCTGATGGAAAACACTGGCGTCCTTCATCTGGTCCTCTTGTAAGCCTTTTCAAACCCACAAAGAGAGAGGAAAATGAGATACCCTATATTTCTCTCCAACAACAAAATAATAGCCCTCTTGCTGATCAGAACTATGGACCCCTCTATGTGGTCACTTGACTTGTTTGTGATCACTGGCACAGTTGCAGATTGTGGTGACACAAACTTCATTGAGAAAGGCTTTCTAATTTGTTTGGTTGTCTAGAGAATTTTGCTGGCCAATCTAGTAGAAAAACTTTGAGAAGAAGAATTTTATGTTTCTGGTTTTGAATGAGTTGTATTTGCTCCTTGTTGGATTTGATAGTGGACAAAGGTAGTTCAAAATAAGCAACCTTTGTTCCTTGTTCTACAAACTCATCCTGTTTCCAATTTATAATTTTCAAAACAGTTATAAGTAATGTAATGAGATTGCTGAAACCATTACAGTATTTATAAATTATAACACAGCAGTAGCAAAAATGCCCTTCACAGACAAGTTTCAATTATAGTAAGGATGCTAGTTTTTATCTTGCTTAATCAGGAAACCAAAGAACAAAAACTATATACTATATGCACAGTCATGTAATTCTCTACTTGCCCAATTTCCTGAGAATTTGAAAAAACTCTCTTTTTCCAAACATAGTTTCTTCCTATCCTTTTCCACCCTCTTTTGTTTTATGTTCTTAGTCAATGTTCCTTTTTACATTCTAGTTTTCAAAGAAGCTGTTCCATTCTAGCATGTAGGTGGAAGAGGGATTTCTTACCTGCTAAGGTTTTACTAGTTCAGATGTCATTAGGTAACAAAGTGAAAGCACAGAATCAGACAATGGCTTTGACAAAAAGCATATTTTGCTGCAAAAGCCTACAAAACGCTATGCTTTCAACTCTTTTCTACTGCATATAAAAAAGATAAATTCTATTCTCTGATAGGAGAGAAAATGGAGATAAGAAAATGAACTAAAATTGAATTGGTAAAAAAAATATATATAGCAAGAAAAGAACATGTAAACATCACCCAACCTTCAAGACCCCCCAAATGTCAATCTTTTCCCGATGTTCATGCCACTAAACTAGTGATGTGTGTGAATCCATGAACTGGTTTAAGCATGCCAAAGAAATGGGGATGACCATGGAAAAGAGCCTAAAGGGATGATGGACAATAAGTGAAGAGGCAAAAAGTAGAAAAGCATCGGAAAAAAAAAGTGAAAAAGCATTGGCCATGCCATGGGATGTATGAAAAGGAAAACATGATTGAGAAAATTTAGGATTTGTGCCTGCCACTATCTAGGCAACTGAACTAAGCAGAATATTTGTCAATAAAACTTCTTTGTCGGGTTTGGATAGCTTGATCAAGGGGCTAACTAACCAACCGAAAGTGGACTACTACCTTAAACATTAGCTTATCTGTTATATTCACAGTGAAATGCCTAATGATTTGGTAAAGTTTCAACCTTTCATCAAGCACAAAAGGATCTACTGGTAATTTCCCTGATATAAGAAATATGAACACTCCCTTTCTCCTTTGAAAAGATCGGGTTATATGTCATCTAAAGATTACTCGAGACCATAAACGCAATGATCTTGAAGTTCTTAATAATTTATTCTTCTTTACCCCCTTTTTCTTGCCTCCTTTTGGTACTAAGATGTGAATTAATACTTATTCTATCACATATTGGCCATACTTTTTGGGCTCCTTTTGGTAGAAAGATTCATATTAATGTATATTTTATCAAACCCTGATCCTAGTTAGAGGCACCATCAACATCATCTCGAGTTATGGATAGTGTTGACAATAGGAAACATGTTATTCAAATTATACTATCAAACCAGTAACAGTGAGGCTCTGCTATTTGCAGCAATCGCATTCCCAACACTGATTACATCTGAATATTAGAAAAAATACTCTCTATTCATAATAGGGTCTGTTTTTTTGTTTATTCTGCAAACATCAGTTCCATGATTAATTAGATAACCACATTTTATTTCATCAAAGAAAAAATGTTGTCGTGGGGTCAAACTCAGTCATTGTATTGCATTCACCATTTTATATTTAAGATACAGTTAGCATTAGATCAGGTTAATTGCTAGTAAGGATCAAAATTAAGTCAACAATACTATAAAACTCAGCTTGTGCAAAAGAAACTGGGTCATTTTCCCCTTTCAGTGGGAAGAAATTTGTCATTTATACAATATAAACATATTAGACAATTGGCTTAATGTGCTTCAACGTTCAAGCACAGACATTAAAAAGAAGGAAAAAATGATTGTATAACAAGATACAGTATAGCAACCATCCTCAGCCATTTATGTGCACTAGTATTGGAAAGGAAGCGGCATACCAATGACTCTTTGAGAGCCATCTCTCATGAAGAACTCTTCTAAAAATAATAATTAATGATTCCATCCACAAATTTCTAGCTCTGTGCTTGTTCCACATCTACAGAACTTGGACTACAAGGACTTAACTTTTTGTCCCGGCTCAAAAGCCTCTTAAATGACCTCAATGTGGCAGCCATTGGTGATTTCATCTCATCTTCAACACACCTACTTCCAGAAGGGGATAAAGAGGAGGAAGTGCACTCACTTGGAATATCAATCACCAACATTCCATGACATCTACCATTAACATTGCCACCATCTGAAGAAGAAGAAGAAGGTGGTGTAGATGATGGAGAAGTTGGCTGCTGAGAACTCCCTTCTTCCTCTTCCAAGGAAACCCCAAAAGAACTAACTTGTGTGTTGTTCCCCCAAACCAACACATTTGTGGGAAAAATTGAAGACTGTAAACCATTCACAGCACCTGAATTCTCTTCAATTGATGATGATGATGATGATTCAGTGTTCCCTGAGAAATCATTCTCTTCATTTGTTTTAGAGGATTCAAAACCAACAGGGTTCCTACAAAGAGGGCAAGTGGAGTGCGAATGGAACCACATGTCAATGCAATCCACATGAAACCCATGATTGCATTTGGGCAAAAGCCTGGCCTTTTCCCCTTCAATGATCTCACAGAGACAAACTGCACACTCCAAACCTTCTTTGAAGTTCTCTGGTTGGAACACCAACACTGGCAGGGACTTTAAAACTGAAGGGTCAAGCCCAACTTGGTGACTCTCATAGATCACCGGGTCTTGCCCGGGGGCGAAGACAAACCGGCGGCGCCTCCGCCGCCGCTGGCGGGGCTGAGGGGCGGCGTTCTCCCCCATGTTCCACCAGAACCATTTTGCATAGAGATGAAGCACAAGAACAAACACAACCACCATGAAAAGGAATATTATAGCCACCACCATGACCTTCCCAGTTATCTCAATTGTATCAGATTCACCCAACGAGTTGTCATCAGACACGGCTGTCGGAGTTGAACCCATGTTTAAAAAACGAAACTTTCTGACTCAGGTGAAGGTTTAAACACACCCAGAACACAGAATTAGTCTTGAAATTATGGGTTTTAATGGGAGGACGAAAAAGGTTGATGCTTTGTATAGTCAGAGTGTTGGAATGGGAATGGGAAGTGAAAGTGAAGAGAGAAGGAGAAGTTGAAAAATGGGTTTGACACTTTGGCTTGTAAATGTGGTTTGGGATAAGAAGAAGTTAGGAAGGTGAAGGGAATAAGAAGAAGAAAGATTAGCCTCCACTTTGGGCTACAAGACTTCAACTTTGGAACAAAGGAGGTAAGAAGAAGAAGAAGAAGAAGAAGGTGATGGATTTGGAGTCAATAGTCAATGACTTAATTACAGACAAAATTAAAATTTAATTTGAGTTTATTACAATTATTTAATTGAATAAAAAGAAAAGATGGATTCAAAATTGTGGCTTTATTCAACTGCTTCTATCCTACAAGATTGGTAAGACTTGTTTGTTTGAAACTATTAGCTTTACCTTTTATTTATTGTTAGAAAGACTTTGAAATTATAAAGATAACTTCTTTGCTTTTCCCCTTTGACCCGTCTATTGAATTTAACCACTAATGACTCAGATTCAGATGTTTAACTTCCCAAATGGGCACAAAAAAATTACAACTTTGGATCAAAAAAACATAAACTTGGATAGATGTTTCTAATGTTATCTTTTGTTGTAATTGATGTTTTATTTAGTCAAATTTTTTATTGTGTAGATTATGAAAATAAAATTTTATTTTGACATAAAAAAATGACAGGAAAAATACTTGTGAAATTGTATATATATTGAAAATGAAATTGGATCCAACTGAAAAAAGAATCAAAACTGCTCATAATGTTTTGTATTACTCGCAAGCAAGTTGTTGTTATTCCATTCTCTGGAATGCTGTATATGTAGAATTTTAAGCTACACTTTACCTAAAGTTTTGACCTTTAAACTATAAAAATTGACCCAAATTTTGGACACTATAAACCCTAACATTTCACATCATAATAGTAACTCTTTGCAATCTACAAATGAAAAAATAAAATCAATTTTTAAAGTAATACAGTTTTTGCTGAAAAAAGATAATAATGTGCAAAAGGAAGTGTCGTACTCTTCACCTAACTAACTATTTTAGTGAGGGTTGTTTCAAGGCACATTCTTCGTGTTAAATAAGTCAAGTTCATATTGAAAAAGTCAAATTAAAATAAAGAGCAACTTTGACTATAAGTTGTCAATTATCACTAAATTTACAAAGAGAAGAAGAAAATAGAAAATTATGCTTTCTTGAAATGAAATAAAGTTAAAGACCAAACCATATAAATAAACTACGGATGAGAGAAAAAAAAATTTAAGAAAATAATGAATAAAATGGGGCAGTACAGTGAATTTTATTAAAAAATTGTTTCAATTCTCACATTAAATTATCTAATTTAGTTTCAGATATATTAATAATAATATGTTATTTCAATTAATGTATTTTCATATACTCACACACTCTCTCTCAGTGTAGCTATTAATTATTTAAAGCTATATCAATAATAATATGTTATTTCAATTAATGTATTTTTATATACTCACACTCCCTATAGCTGTTAATTATTTAAAGGTATATAAATAATAATGTTATTTTAATTAATGTATTTTCACAACTCTCTATGTATAGTTATTAATTATTTAAAGGTTTAAGTCTATTAACTTATGCATAAATTTAGGTCAGCTATACAAAAGTTAGTTACTTATATTTATGTATAAATTAATAGATTTGAATCTTGAAATAATTAATAACTATATACATAGAGAGATATAGTTATTAATTATTTAAAGGTTTAAGTTTACCAATTTATACATTAATTTAAGTTAATTGTTTTTTCTTTTAGTAAGCTAATTAACCTATATATTCAATCAACTTAATTACTGTCAAAAAGATTCACAGATAAAGTTTCAAATTGAAGACATTCTTAAAATACATAATTTGCATATAATATATCAACAAAGAGTATATATATATATATATATATATATATATATATATATATATATATATATATAATTTAAATAATAATTATGCTCGATTGTTGTTAAACTTAATATAATTTAATTTACTTTTGGTCCCAACTCTTGTTTAAAACTTAAGAAAATATATTTGATTAATGTATTGGGAGAAATATGGAACTTATTGCAGACAATATAATGAGGGAACATTTTGTTCCTGTTAATTAATTATTAGCAACGAAAGAAAGATTCAGCTACAAATTGGATTATTAATATTAAATATTTGTGTCTTTATTAATTACCCTTTATTATCATCATTATGCGAAAATAACAATTTACTCAAAAAGTGGCAGAGATTAGAAAAAAAAAAGATATGAATGGAATTATAGACTTATAGTCATATATATGCATGCATGGATTGTGGACTATGATTTTGCATAATAAGGGAGATTTAATATATAATTAATGTAAACTATTAATTTAAAATAAATTAAAAATGTAGAATTAAGACATTTACTTATTTCTTAAATAAATAGATCTTTCTCTCTGTCAATATCTATTATATATTATGTGATGTATGAATCAAACTTTATCCAATTTCGGAAAAACAGTGAATTATAGAAAAAAAGAAAAGAACAAAAAAGCAACAATGAGATTTGATTTGAATGTCTCGGTGATTTTCATTGTGTCTTTGTTTTTGTTTCAAAGCTCAAATGGTTATGATCTTATCTTTAAAAATTGCAAGGAGACCTCAAAGAGAGACCCAAGATTTATTACGTATGATTTTTGTGTTGCATGCCTTGAAGAAGCCNCTTCTAAGTTACATTCACCACCCACCAACCTTAAAGATCTTGTGGGCATTTTACTTACACTCTCCAAGAACAATGCAACCAATGTACTTTCCATTATTTCAAAACTCTCGAAGGACAAAAGTTTGGATAAATATACAATTGATACCTTACAAGAATGTTCTAGTTTGTACTAGCAAAACATATCGTACTTAGGAAGAGATTGTGGCCAAGGACTATGATGATGCTAGTTTCGTTTTATGTGTAATATTAAATTTTTCTGACGTCTGTAACGAAGATTTAAGTGCTAAGTGGAGAGGTGGAATATCTCCTTTTTCAAAGGAATANAAAATCTTCCACCAACTCATTTCGATATTTATTGCTTTCGTCAATATTATGACGAAAACTTAAAATGTCTTATTTAATAATGATAATAATAATAAAGATTAAATATTTTTTTGTCCCTTATAGTTGTTCTTCAAAACTTTGACCTAATTTAGTCCACATGGTTGGTCGTTAACTGTATGATGTATTCGGTCATTACTATATTGTGTGGTTGGTCCTTGCATGCTTGAAATGCTATGTTACATGCTTATGAATTGGTTTAATCAATATGAGTAGTATGATCAATTAAATTACTCTAGCTCACCCTTGTTTCTGTGTTTGTCTGTCTTTGTATGTTTTTTCTTTTGCAACGATCACTTGATTGGTGTGAGCTCAGGGATACATCTGTTTCAGTTACTCCAGGGATAAGTGGTTGAGGGGATTCAGTAGAGAAATAAGACGAGTCTACAAGAGTAAATATTATCTTTCGTAAGTTTATTTTCTTATAGTATGTAATATTCATTTTAGTAGTATTTTACTATTAAAAATGGAATCTTAACAATGATGTCATTCTTCTGTTTATTAGTTTTGGAGTTTATTTTAATTAATCATCATAATTTAAGGACGAAATTAATTTAGTCTTCAATTTCACAAGCCAAACGACATCATTTAAATTACTACTGCATAATCTAAATTATCATTCATCTGAGTAAACGTTCCCAAAAAAATTAATTATCAAAAATTACATATCATGTTAAACTCCCAATAAAATAATGTGGAATTGAGTGCTATATTTGATTTTTGAAAACTAGTGATTATGACCATATTAATTAACGCGTTTTTCGCCCATGATTTAGGGCTTAATTGCCCTAAACAAATAGACAGAATGATTCTTCTTCCTCATTATGACTATTGAGGGTATAATGTTAACTTTTTCATTACTTTAATTTGTTTTCATGTTTTTCAAATTCGTTTTCTAAAAAAAAAAATCACTAAAAAAATTTAGATTATTAAAATTGAAATTAGTTTTTATTTAAAATTTTAATTTTTTTTCTAATTTTAAGAATAAATCAATTTAATTTTATTAATTTTATTTAATAATTTAAATTCGTAAAATTTTATAAAAGCGTGTTTTATTATAAAACATTATATTTGTAAAAGTATAAGGAAAGTAAGTGAGACGTTATGTGATATAACGTTTAAGCAAATAGAAAGTCATATGACAACATGAAGAAATCTGAATGAAATTTAGGCATGGGTAAGTTTGTACCACTTCTTGACTTTTATATAAAGTACCATGGCCCTTATAGCATAAATCTAAACAATATTTGCATAACGAAACATAAAATTATTTTTAATATTGTCACCAATAACATAAAATGGTCATGTAGAAATAAAAAGTTAAAGAAAAAAAAAGAGAGAGTATTTGATTAAAAATAAACACATCAAACTCCTTACAAATTGTCCTCTTGTTCTTGAGAACAAAACCTACAATTTAGTAAATAATAATTAATAAATTTTGTCGAGATAGATATTAATCTATAACTTTTATGATATAATAAGAATTTAAATTTTATAAAATAGAATTATAAGATAAAATTTATACTTATTAATATGATGTAGATTGACTTAATTTCTAATGGTAGTATTACTTTCAATAATATATGTATTTAGATGTCACGTATGAACATATATATAATGATTGAAAACATTTTTTTATAATATTTTAACATCACTTACACGTCATTTTATTATTGGTTCATATTATTATGTATGATTATTATTATTGATTATGAAATAATTTTGGATCAATAACAAAATGATATGGTGTTAAAATATGGTTAAAAAATATTGTCAAAGTATCATTATTCTAAAAAAAATTATAATATTTTAACAACATTTTTTTAATAATTTTTTGACAAAAACCGCATGTCAGTGTTTAGATTTATTTTAAAAATATATTTAAAAGAGACTAATTACATATTATCCGTATTTATTGTCAAAAGAGCTGTGGAAGAAATTTTTTCCTGAAAGAAATATTACAATAATCATTTCAGAAACTTTACGGAAAGAAGACAGAAAAATATGAGAAGTGTGTTGCAAAATATGTTATAGACTAAGAATTTAAGGTAGATAAGAGAGGATATGAATTGAAAATTTAAGATTAATGGCATTAGCATGAAAATGACCTCTTACTTTATACTTACATCAGACAAAATTAGTGCAGTAAAAAAAACGACAACATTAATATGTTAATACAGCGAAGGAAAAAGACAAGTATTTTTATTTTTTTACTGGTGTATATTTCTTGAACGGGAATGAGAATTGCATATAAAATTTCCCAGAATAAACCACACATAAGGAATCACAGTTATGCAGAACAAGCAAAAACTCAAAAAATATCAGCAATTGCACTATTCTGCATACTGCATACTGCATACATGATTACAATACAACTCACAGTCTCATATCAGTAGTGAACCAAAGGGAAACTCTGAGTGACGGTGGATGGAAGTAGCATGTAGAGAATAGCTACCAACAGATCTGTGAAACTCTGTATGAGATTAAACAGAGATTCTGCTAAGTTCTTCACATGTTTATGCTTTTGGAGGCTGTGATCGGTGATTTTGTTCCTGCAAAGAGGGCATGTGGTATTGTTCTTAAGCCAAGCACCAATACAATCAGCATGGTACCTGTGATTGCATACTGGAAGAGACCTAACTTTTTCCCCTTTACAGATTTGGCTCAGACACACTGAACAATAATCACTTTCCTGATCTTCATTTTCGTTCACTGCAGAATGCTGGATGATGTAGTTTTGCAATGATTGAACCAGAAAAGCAATGGCTGTGAAGAAGGTCATGAGAATGGTACTGCTCATGCTGTTGCTTCTTCAAGATTGAGTTCTGAGAAAAGCACAATGGAAGTTCGGTTTAAATTGGCTTTTTCCTTTTATGTCTGTCAAGTAATCTAACGTTTGGAAAAGGTTGAAAAATGTTCCAATCGCATCATGTGTGACTGGATGCGGCAAAAGACATGGAATTTTTAAAACCAGTCATTCTTATCATCTTTAATTATTAAATTTTATGTATAAATTTTATGTTTAATTCAATCTTCTATCTTTATTTATTTTCTAATAACGAAAAATAGTAGATATTAACTTCAGATTAAAGTTGCAAAAACAAGATATAATAGGATGTGATATTTTCTTTTTTAAAAACTTTCTTTTCTTGTTTACAGAGAAGAAAAAATGTCTTCACACAATGTAATAATAATTATAAAATATTAATAATGTAATAAATAGTATACACATTAATCAAAGTATTTACAAATTTTTATAAACTTTCTTCTCCTTTATTATTATTTTCCCATTAATCTAAATAACATTATCTTTACTCTTCTTTCCTTTCAAATCTTATGCTATTTTTCTGCTAGTGTTCGTTTCTCCAAATCTATGTAACTATTTATATATTATAGGTTTAACTTGTCTCTAAAAACACCAACAAACAGAATTTAGTGAGTTTTACTTTTCCATATGTAACATCATTAAGATATTTTAAGAAAATTGATATTCATGGTAATTATATCTTCCAACAAAACTGTCTCGTGTGTTAAAAAGTGTTTCATTATATTCACTATGTTGTGAAACAATTTGATGTCATGTTTTTTTCTTACAATTATTTTTCGTTCAAATTATATTTATTTACCACGTGTTTGGTTTACAACAACATAAAAGTGCTTAAAATGTCAAAAGCACTTAACAACTTGCGTTTTTCTTCTGCAGTATTTTTCTTTAGAAATCAATATAAACTTCTAACTTGTAAGCATAAGATGACTGCCATAAATTACCATTGAAAATCCTTGATACTATTTAATTTTGTTTCTTAATATTTATCTAGCATGTATTGTAGTGAAACACTCTTTGTTCACGTATAAAAATATGAATATGTTAAGTAAGTATTAATCAAGTAAACATTCATTGTTAAATCAACACAAATATTTCAAAGCAGAGTTTAACACAATTATATTTTTTATATATTTATTGTAAGTGTGTTTTGTCCTCACTCACACATGAAAAAGAGGGTATTTCAAATTTTATCTGATCTATAAGGAACCTAATTTCATTTTAGTGTCGCATAGTTTTTTTTTTCATACCAGAAAGCTTGTAACAATTTTTATTTGAATCAGAAGAAAACATAACATATAAAAAAAAGAAACTTTTGAATTGTTGAATACCAAAATGAGAATCCGGATCTGGATCAAAATAGATTAAAAAAAAAGTTGGTCATTCTATTGTTTCTTATTTAAGGATCCGGATCCAAATGAGAAAACTTTTCAGAATATCACTTATCCCTAAATTACTCCAGGCTAATCACGCTTAACTATGGATTTCTTATGAGTTAGACTACCGAAAAACAAATGCATTTGTTGACATAAGTAACCAAATTAATTCTTTTAAGCTATCCTTCAACTGTATAATCTCACCGGAAACTTGTCAAGAACCGCTTCTTATCCGTGCCTCTTGATCATTCCCCGTTTGTCCGGGTGTCACACTTATTCTTTTTTAAAAAATATGTTCCATCTTTTATTTCCACTTAACTATTTTTTTTTTTCATTTTAACACCCATAAAAAATATTAAGATGATTTTATTTCCACTTAACAAGTCTTCAAATATTTCAAAGCAGGGTTTCTTGTTCGAGAATTTTACAAGTTATTAGCTTCATGATTACGAAACTAGTACAAAAGAAAGAAAAATGGAGTTAAAAGAAATAAATCATAATAAATGTCCCAATCAGTGAATAATCAATGATTTTAAATCCATGAGAAGATTAAAAAATATCCTTTTCAAATGTATTAAAGACAATTGATTTTCATATCAACATTTTATTTCTTATTAATATTGTTGCCGTGAAGTCACAACTACCACTATACAATTCTTAATTGTGTATTTTTTTTCCTCATTTAATTTTCTAAATTCGTATTTGTGCTTCTAGAATAAGTTGTATGGCTTTGTAGGATGTTGATACAAGTTTTGTTAATTATTACTATTATTAATGATACTTGTAGATCAAATATCAATATCTAATTATTTTCTTGTCAGATTTAGATATGCAATAAACTGCAAATGGATGTCAACAGTAAGAACAACTTGAATTTGAAAAAGATATATATATATATATATCAAATATGAAAATTTGAAAGAGATAAAATCAAATCTCGAAATTCAATTCTCCTTTTATCGAATGTTAAAATCCAGTAAAGAAAAAATTGGATTTTGAAATCTAATATTGTCGTTGTCGGATCTCCCTACGCAAATACATAATTTTTTAAGTTCTTTTTCATTAATATATTATTAGAAATAAAAAACTATAAAAATGAAAAAAATAAATAAATATTTACAAGCTAAAATATTTAATTCAAAAAAACTATAATTAATTCAAATATTTTTATAAATAGTTAATTAATTAAAATAAAACATTTTAATTAAAATGAAAATAAAAAACTAAAAAAATTGAAAACAAAGAAATTTAATCAAAATATAAATTATTATTTAATTAAAATAAATATATGTAGAGAAGTCAAAGAAAACAAAAAAGAGAGAAATTAAAATCCGAAAAAAAAAACAATAAAGAAAGAGAAAGTTATTAAAAATTAAAATTATTAAAAAAAATTGATCAAAAATTACTCCTTTTTACTAAAAATTAATAACAAATTAATTGCTTTTAATTGAAAAGTAAAACCGTACTTTTTGAAATATTTAGAAGTTCGTCGGAGGTGTAGGGGTGAAAACCCTTTTCCATAAAAAGTTAAAATGTTTGAAGCTGTAACGAGAAACTTTCCAGATTATATCCTCAGTGAAACAAGCCCATACTCAAGGGGAAGTTGGGCTCGATGGGCCCAACAAGCAGTTGTTGAAACGTCTGGTGGGGCCCACAGAGTGTTTGCTGATGCAATCATTTTCAACTACCGACTCACTCACCTTGCTTCTACTGTTGGCATCTCTTCCACGCAAGCACACACGTTTTATGGTGTATCGTCGCACACTGCCACGGCAACCGACACACCCCTCTCGACTCACTTCCTTCACTCGTCCCCAACTCAGTTACCGCCGTGGCCAACAACATACTAATGCACATGGACTCCTCCTCCGACGAGGAGAACGACCGCTGCAACCTCGTCGACCAGAACCACCGCAAACCTCCGTCCCCGGCCGCCGTCTTCCACGTCGAAGATCGCTCTCCGCGCTTCTTCCGCCGGAATTTCGTATACCAGAAGAAGTACATTGTCACAATCCTCGCTTTCCTCCTCGTCATCCTCTTTTTCTCCGTCGCCAATTTCCACAGTATCTTCTCAAGCTCTTCCTTCCAATTCGATTCTGTCTCTGATCGAATGAAGGAATCTGAATTGCGCGCCATTAACCTCTTGCGGCGACAACAGCTAGGACTCTTAACCGCGTGGAACACCACACGTCGGTCCAACGCGTCGGATCCGAACCAATTGGAGGATCTGAAATCTGTGTTGTTCAAGCAGATTTCCCTTAACCAAGAGATTCAGCAGGTTCTGTTGAACCCGCATTCCACGGGGAACATAGTTGAGCCAGAGTTTGATTTAAACGCTACTTTGAACGGCATTGTTTACGATAGGTGTAGAACGGTGGATCAGAATTTGTCGCAGAGGAGAACCATCCAGTGGAACCCTAGGGATGGTAAATTTTTACTTGCTATATGCGTGTCTGGGCAAATGTCTAACCATTTGATTTGTTTGGAGAAACACATATTTTTCGCTGCTTTGCTAAATAGAGCTTTAGTGATTCCTAGTTCCAAGGTGGATTACCGGTACGATAGAGTTGTGGATATTGATCGCATTAACAAGTGCTTGGGGAAGAAAGTGGTGTTTTCCTTTGAGGAGTTTTCGAATTTAAAGAAGGGTCACATGCACATTGATAAGTTTTTGTGTTACTTTTCGAAGCCTACGCCTTGTTACTTGGACGATGAATGGTTGAAGAAGTTGGGGGGTTTAGGTGTGACTATGAATAAACAAGAAGCCGTGTGGGATGAGGATACCCGGAATCCGAAGAGCAAGACAGCTCAGGATGTGCTGGGGAAGTTTAACTATGATGATGATGTTATGGCAATTGGGGATGTGTTCTATGCTGAAGTGGAGCCAGAATGGGTAATGCAATCTGGTGGGCCAATTGCACACCAATGCAAGACTCTCATTGAACCTAATCACCTTATTTCACTCACTGCCCAACGGTTTATTCAGACATTTCTCGGAAGGAACTTCATTGCATTGCATTTTCGAAGACACGGGTTTTTGAAATTCTGGTATACCCCCTCTTTCTTTCATTTCCCCTTTGTAATCTATCGTAATCCATATAAAGTTAGAATTTAATTTCTATGTATTGTCAATGTAAAAAGTTTTGAAAACTATTCAACTAGTAAGAAATCACGATAACTAACTTGTAATGTAGCTATTGTAAATGTCAGCATAGTTACCATATTTGAGATAGTGCAAAATTTCTTTACATTGATAGTGCCATGGACCATTTTCTCATATTACTTGAGTATGATATACATCATTTATGTATTATGTAAGGTTTGAACTTTGCATGCGTGGCCTGGTTGTTTGTGACAAGTCAATTGTTAGCAGCATTTTCATGGCTACATTTCGAAATTCTGCAATTTGGTTTGTTCATCCTTAATTTTTCCACCATTATGTTGTCTCTGATGATATGTTTTCATGTTTGCAGTAATGCTAAAAAGCCAAGTTGCTTTTACCCCATTCCTCAAGCTGCAGATTGCATTTTGAGGGTGGTTGAAAGAGCTGATGCCCCTATTATTTATCTTTCTACAGATGCAGCAGAAAGTGAAACTGGACTGCTTCAGTCTCTCGTAGTGCTGAATGGCAGGCCTGTTCCTCTTGTAATGCGTCCAGCTCGAAATTCAGCAGAAAAATGGGATGCTCTGTTGTATAGGCATGGTTTGGAAGGAGATACACAGGTGAGATGACAGTGTTTCTGTGAGACCCCTAACTATTATAATATATTTTTCTCTTCTCTGCATAACTCAAATATATAATAAACGTTTCTAGTTGTATGATAGTGAACAGGTGTTTAAGTGTTAAGTGTATGAGTTTAGTCTTTTTAGTCGGTCTATGAGAATATTATCTACCGGTATTTTTTTTAATAATTTGTTAAGACAGAATATGTATCTATTACAGTATAAAATTTATACTATCTATGATTTTAATACAGTACATATAATACTTACTTTTGGATAAGGAAAAACTGTAGCTTCTGTCATTTCTTCATTTCTTTTACACGGGGTTTGTCCTCTTTTGCCACACAATTGCATTATTTCCTTCTTTTCTCCACACGCATAGGTATTGTTTTCCATCCTTGGACGTTTTTGCTTCCTATCAGATTTCCCTTGATGTTAGCCAATGGGAGCAAATCATGCACAGGACCTTATATGTAAAGATGGAGACAATGAACGTAGATGAAGGGAAGTAGGTTTCTTTGTCTTGAAAAAAAACATTGGGTTGCTGCAAGAATAAAACATGGGGTTCCTTCTTAACTAGGGGGAACGAAAATTAATGGAGAAAAGAAAAATAAAGGATGAGAACGTAAGATTGAAATAGGAGATGGGAGTGTGCTTGAGAAGTTTTCTGAACTTGTAAGAAAGTGAGAGCAAGCAAGAGAGGAGGCTTAGAATTTAGATCACCAAGAGTTAGAGTTCTCTTTGCTGGAAAAGGAGGTAGGGCAACTAATCCATGAATACTTGGTAATGCTTTACTTGAAATAGCTGATGTATGTTGATTCCGTTGATTTGCTTGTGTTCTGTTTTTGCCTCATAAACTTGTTGAAACTCACTTATAATCATGATCTAGAAGATGATGACCGAATAGTATAGCTTACAAATAAATCGAAAATTTGAATTTAGAGAGAAAGGAAAACTTGATTGCTAATATATTTTTTTCCTCCAGACTTTCCGATGTAGGTGTATTATGTATAGATTTCGGTTTGCTCCATTAAAAGGTAGTATGAGACTAATTTCATCCCTTTCAATTGACATAAGGTCGTGCAGAATTATTGCATAGGGGCCCTATATTCATTGTAAGGTTTTATATGGTGGAGAATTAGTTTCACATGGGCCACAATGATGTTGTTACTCCCTACCACTTTGTACACATTAGTATGGTGCCTTTGACCATGTTCTTTTGGGAGAACAATATTCCTTAGCTATTGACGAAAACTCTTATTCTAATATGATGCATGTTTAAGGTCAAGGTAAGGACATATTTGCATTTTACTATTAGCCAAATACTAAGTTTAGTGTTTAACGGAAACAGATATAGAAGTCTGATTAAGTGTATTCTATTTTAACATAGGAGTTAAATGGACTCTACTTATTGTTGAATCTTGGTTACTAAAAAGCAATTAGTTTAAGCTTGCATGTTCTGATTTCAACAGTCTTGGTACTTGTATTTTCACTTTTGAAGATACTGTTTCCCTTTAAAAATAAATGCTGGTTGAACCTAGATGTAATAAGTAATGTATGGTTTTCATCTAGTTCATTTGCCTATAGAAGATGTATTGACTAAGAGTTTTATTTCGGAATTTTGGATGTTGGCAGAAGCGTGAACATGGTTTCTTACTTTTAGAAAAGGCAGAGAAAGAGATAAAGTTAAGTGGTATAGAATTTAGAGTAAAATAGTGTGGATGTAGTTAGATGCTACTGGAAATTTTCACTAGGTACGGAAATAAGAAGTTAGTGGTAGACCACCTTATAGTTTTCTTTATTAGCATTCTCGTAAGTATAAATTGGTGGTTTTAAAGAATTGGATAAGTTATAAAAAGGAGGATACAACTTTAGTCATTTTGTTGTCAGAAGTTTTGTTTGATAAGTGTATATGTTGTTTATCTAGACTAGCAAAAGATGTCTTTTCATTCCATCTTATGATGCATTTGAATGGTTTCTGCCATGTGGTATATGCTGAAGATTTTTTTTAGACCAAGGCTGGCTATCATTCACGTGCAGATAAAATGAGTGTTTTTCTGAAATTTTTAAATAATTTAAAGATGCTATTACGGTCTTGGCATGTAGGTGCTAATTTGTATAAAAAATATAATTAAGTTGGTAGCATGGGTTTTCCTCTCATTGTTCACCGTATGGGCTAAAGCTGGCCTTCCTCTTTTCTTCTCAGCAACACTGTTTTTACCACTCTTAATTTCTTCGCTGACGCGCATGTGAATATTTTCTTGCTGAAGGTGGAGGCTATGCTGGACAAGACTATATGTGCCATGTCTAGCGTGTTCATCGGAGCCCCTGGTTCCACTTTCACCGAGGACATCCTGCGGCTGAGAAGGGGCTGGGGATCCGCATCGATATGTGATGAGTATCTTTGCCATGGTGAAGAACCAAACATTGTAGCGGAAAATGAATAACAACAAAAGCGTTTTTTTCGGGGACCAGCACGTATTTGTTGTGCCATGATTGGAGATTTGTCAATGTGAGTAGTCTTGTAAGATAATAGAATTAGCGGTGTTATGGATAAGTTTTGCTTGTTATACATTCTTTTGTTATAATGATTATAATTTGTATTACCCGCACTGATCCAGAATTTGCCCTATTTCAACCTTCCATTTTTCATTCCTCATCGTTCTGTATACTAATTATAAAGACACGTGCTAACCAGAAATTACTAATGAGTAGCCGTGCTAAGCATACCCATGATTTGTTGCCGTCACTTCAAATATTGCTTCAAATATTGTTGTCGGGATATGAAGAGGGGACACCGGGTCACCAGGTAAGTTGATGAAAATGCCTTCTTTCAAAACTTTCATGGACTTTGTATTGGTTGACAGACCAATTAGAAAATATTAGCCAATAGGCCAATTTATGCCCTTTTTTATTTTGATTAAATAGGGTTTTTGCTGTAATTATTTTGGTTGGGTTGTTGCTAGTTATTTTAATTATAATTATTTTTTGTTAGATGTGTTTGATTAATTGTTCTTTTTGTTAATTTTTGAAGTGGCTTAATTATGAGTTTAGTTTAGTTTAGATGGTAATATTGAATGGTTGTGGGATTAAATATTGAATTGGTTTATTTTCCTAGTGACATGATTGACGTGTTTTATAAAAATAAAAAGTAAATCAACCACACAGTAAGTTTCTTTTTTTTTTCATTTGAATTGTATTACATCTTCATTTCTAGTTTCTATTACTAAATGTTTATTATTATATAACAGATTATGAATTGTATTATATCTTTAATTTTAGTTCCTATCTTATTCTTATACGAGAAATCTGCAGAACCAAGGACGAAGTTTCTAACTTCTATATAAAAGAATTTTTTGAAAATTTTGAGTTTATTCAAAGAATTGTTTTTCTAATTTGGAATCACTATAGGAATCCTCCTTCAAAGTCCCGACCATCTATATTCTGTTGTTGATCATTATATACATGTTGTCATACTCATGCTTCACCTATTTTTCTTAGAATTTTGTTCCAATCACTTATCCAACCTATTGAACCATCTGTCAATTCTAGTAATTTGATACGAATGTGTTTTGAAAGGTTAAAATCTGTTTTTTTCAAATTGAGTGTTTCCAAGTGCCTCCTTGAAGTTGCTAGGGTTGCTAGGGTAATGAGAATAATTTTGTTCTTTATCATAAGCATATGTTTTTTTTTTTCTAATATAGGAATAAGCATTTAATGATAGGAGCTAAAAAGGAAACTTTAATATAATTCATAATTTATCATATTATAATAAGTCTTTAGTAATAAAAATTAGAAATCAAAATTTAATACAATTTAAATGAAAAAACTTACCATGTGATTGATTTTTTTATTTTTTATTTTTTTACAAAACAAGTCAATCACGTTACTTGAAAAATAAACAACATTCAATATTCACTCTCACAACCATTCAATATTTACATAAGTTAAACTAAATTAAACCTATAATTAATCCACTTCAAAAATTAACAAAAAAAGCAATTAATCATATTTAACAAAAAAACAATTATAATTAAAATAATTACGAACAGTCCAATCAGAAAAATTACAATAAAAATCTTATTTAATTAAAACAAAAAAAAGAGAGTCATAAATTGGACAATATTTTCAAATTACTCCTTTAATCAATACAAAGGTGAAGGTTTTGAAAGGATAATGATATTTAGAGAACATTTTTTTGACAACATTTGAACATTGATTACGTGTCAATCTGTGATTGGTCAAAAATTACTCCACAATAATGTTTATAATTATTATTATGGATTGTGGATTAATTTTTGACCAATCACATATTGACACGTAATCAATGTTCAAATGTTGTCAAAAAAGTGTTGTCTAAATATTATTATCCGTTTTGAAAACACAACATTTTTTTGACAACATTTGAACATTGATTATGTGTCAATCTGTGATTGGTTAAAAATTACTCCACAATAATGTTTATAATTAGGATAATGATATTTAGACAACATTTTTTTGACAACATTTGAACGTTGATTACGTGTCAATCTATGATTGGTTGTAAATTACTTCACACATGTGATTTGGAGGAAAGATCATAATATCCTCTTCCACAAATCCCTTCAACAAATAATTAGAAAGAAAAAAAAACATTACTTTTGCATGGTGAACATATAGAGAGAAATAAAGTGGAAAGTAAAAATAAATGAAAGAAAAGTTTAACGATTTTATAAATAGGATATATAAAAAAAATTAAGTGAAAAAATATAAGATTACAATTTTGTCTTTTAGTTAAAATTAATTTAAACTAAAATTTAACTAGGTTAAATTAAATTAAAATAAAATGTAAGTTTATTTAAAATAAAAAAGGTTTTGATTGATGAAATTAATTTAAAATAAATTATAATAAAATGTCAATCATTAGTTTATATAAAGTAAAATATTAATTTTAACTGATGAAATTTTAATTTATCCACTATTATTTTAATTTTTATTCTAATATTATGAATGTATTTTAATTTGGATACTACAAAATGTTTTCTTATATTTTATATAAGCTGTGACATTGTCAAACTATATATTTTTCTTCAAAAAAATAACCATCTTTTTCTTTTTCTACATTTATAACCTTGACCATGATATTATTATAATAAATTAATATTCCTTGTATTCGTAAAAATCTTAAAATACTTACATCACATACTTTTAAAATATTTCTTTTCGAAGAATTATCAATTTTTTCTTTCTAATTCAAACAATATTATAAAATAATTAAAAGTAGGAATAACCTATAATATTTCCAGTATTTCATAAAATAATAATAATTTTTTTATTTCATTGAACTTTAATTTTGGACAACTTTCTTGTCCATTAATGTTTACTCCTTTCTTTATCTTCTTCCTTTTTAACCTTTTATCTCAATTTCTAAAAGCTCTTTAGCTAAAACAATTATTGTTATTGTTCTCATAATTGTGATTGATGCATAGTTATTTTAATTTAAAATTTCTTTCTAATTGTTTTTACTATGGTGAAATTGTATGCAGAAATATAAATTATATATATATATAGGGGTTTGTTAACACGCGTATACTTGTTTTTTAGTTGATAGGTTTTAACAATGTGTATCGGATTATAGTAGACAAAAATATCCTCATTTATCATAGATTATAAGTTTTAAGGTCAAGGATATTTAAAAATAATTTTCATTCTCAAAACTAAAAAAAAAGAAACCCCCAAACCCATCCTCACCTCCCTCATTCCTCTCAACCCTTTCTTTGTCATCCCTACTGTTTTTTTTTTCAATTGAGGCAACAGTAGAGATGACAGAGAAAATGCTGGAGTCAGAGATGAAAGAGAAAGGGTTGAGAGGAATGAGGAAGATGAGTAAGGGTTTGGAGGTTTTTTTTTAGTTTTTAGAATGAAAATTATTTAAATATCCTTAACCTTAAAACTTAAAATCATGATAAAGGAGGATATTTTTGTCTACTATAATCCGATACACATTGTTAAAACGTACCAACTGAAAAATAGGCGTACGCGTGTTAACAAACCCATATATATATATATATATATAAATTAAATTGATAAACAAACGCATTTGACAATTATACATGACATACCAAAAGCCTAATTAAAAAAATTTTAAAAATTTGACTCGTCTCATGTTAAAAAAAAAAATTAAAATACTTTTTTAAAAATTAAAACTTTTAAGACTACTTTTATTTTTTTTATGCTACAGAAGATATCTCCCATGTTACTGTATTGGATAAAGTCATCATTTCATCTCCAATTATGTATGTTTATTTTGATACCAACCCATTAAAAATTAGAAGAATTTGGATGCAGGAATAAGCCAGAGAGAGCATCATCATCTTTGTAAGTCAACTTCAATTAAATATTTTTAATTTTTTTATTTATCATTTAAAATTTTCACAGAGCTAAATATACCAAATCACCTTATTTTCTAAGTTGAATTTTATGAAGTTAATATAAAGATGACTATTTTTATTCGAATGGTTTTTCTCAGTATTAATTTTCATGTATATTTTTTTTTTTTCCTTTTTACATCATAGATTAATTCAAAGTGTTTTGGGCAAAAATTTTCAAAGTAGTTATTACGTTTTAAAATGCTTACAAAAACTTTATGAAAAGAAATAAATGAATTGACGCTTTCAATATTAATAAAATATTTTTTTTATTTTCGATATATTTAAAAATTTATTATTGTTATTTATATTTATGTTGAACTCATAATAACTGACATTTATTCAGAAATAATATTTTAGAAGCATCTCCATCTTTTTCATTTTCCTAGGGTTTTACTCGAAAGGTTTCTTCTTGCAATTCCTGGCCATCACATCACCATGAGAGCTAAATTAGTCGTCTTTCCAATACGAGGTAGGAACTGGTGTTTCGCGCGAACAATCGATCATTCTATCTCTGCCACTCCTGTTTTCTCTCAATCCCCTTCAACCCTCAGGGACTTTTGGAAAAATGCTGCTACCAAACCCCTTAACGCCAAAGCTGAGCTCCTTGTGGATTTCATTGCCAACAAGGTGACATTTTTTTCTTTTTCTGTTAATTTCACCTTCTGGGGTTCTTGTTTTTAATATCTGCTTCTTACTTCGTAGATGAATAATGCATGGACTGGCTTGGAGAAAGCCCAAGAGGGATCTTTAAAGAAAAAGACTCATGGGTTAGTTTTGCTTTGTTGTTTTGTGGTCGTTGATGAAGTTGTTTCTCACTGGGTTTATATTGATTTCGAGCTTTTTGCAGCTTGGGGTTGTGGCTCTTGTCGCGGGTTCCTCCTTCGGAGATGTTTTTGAAGTCTATATCGAAAGAAATCACTGGGGTTGAAGTCATATACCCATCAAGGTTGGCCTTGTATATTTGTCTTGAGGAAGTGTTATTTGTTTCGAGTTTAATTTTTAATTTTTATGCAGTAGTGTTTTACATTGTTCAATTCTTCGACATTTTCTTGATATTTCAACGTGAAAAAGGAGCAGAGGGAAGTGTGGTGTGTGAAGTGAGAGATGAAGTTGTGTTTGTTTTCTATCCGAGACCTTTCATGATGACTTTATCTTTGGTTTTCTTTTTAAACATTGCAGTTATCCTTGTTTGACATAACCCTTTTGCATTACTGTATTTCATATTTGTTACAGTAGCTTGCTGTTGTTTAGTTCTATCCAATAATCTGCAATTGAAAATCATGTGAAGAGGGCAATTTAGCAGAAGTACACACATTGTTTTTCAAGCTTGTATAACAATAGCAATTATAAAATATTTGCAGTTTGAACGCTCAACTTGTTCGTCGGAGACTAAGACATATTGCTTTGAGGTGATTTTTGCTCCTTCCTTTGTGCTGCTTCTTGTGATTTAATTTTAAGTTTTACTATATGTCTACACATGATCTGTTATTCATTTGCAGGGGATCAATTATACACCGGAAATATCTCTACGGTTCTGTTTCACTAATTCCATTGACTGCTGCACTTTGCGTAAGAATGTGAATGTTAACTACCAATACTTTATTGCTTTGTTACATTTTTGTGTAATTTTGCTCTTTGATATTTAATTCATCTATTTTTGACAATTGATATCCATGTCTTATTTGTGCATGGCAGATTTTACCTTTGCCTAACGTGCCATTCTTCTGGGTTTTATTCCGTACATATTCTCATTGGAGAGCCCTCCAGGTTTGTGCTATATCTACTTGCCATCCATTTTTTCTTTTTTGTCATCGTGTTTATATGTCTTTGGACTCCATACTGTTAATTTCAGTCTCAATTTTCTAATTCTAAGAGTAGTTTCTTGTTTTATAGATGTCATATTCTTGTCAAGTTGTAAAATTGGCAAAGAACATTGTTTACTCTATATTTTTTCTAAAAGCTAAACTATTCTGTTGGTCCTTATAGCTAAACTAACTTTATCCTTTCATCACATGCCCAAAAACCATCGCCTAAAATCATATGTATAAAGACTAAAATAAATTATTTCAAATATTTATGGGGATTAAAAGATAAAATTTATATAACTATAAGGAATGAGTAATTAAACCATTGAATTTCTAAAGTAACTACGAATATTGATGTCTGTTTGTGAATTCAACCCGGCAACGTATTTATTTGTCAAATGTAGAAAGGTGGTACTATAAATCATGTGGACATCACTAAAAAGAGCTACATGGTTTTTTGTTCGAAGTTTCTTGATCTTAGTTCGTTGTTTCATAATTGACTTCCATTAATCTTCTTTTGTATAATTTTGTTCAGGGAAGTGAGAAACTGATTGAACTGGTCTCAAACCGCAGCAAGACTTTACAAACACCTACAGATAGAAAGAAAACTGAACATAAGGATTCTAACAGTCAAAGCCATCATAATTCACATGAACAAAATTGGGTAAGTAATTTACACTTTCTGAGCTAGTATTGAGATATTTGGAGGTAAGGGTGTGATTTCGAAAACAATATCAATTATGTTTTGGATCTAGTTTGATGTGTTTTGTTGTATCAATTATGCAGTGAAAACTTTTATTTGGGCTAAAAATTGATTTATTTTAAATGAGAGAATAAATAGGAGTAACTATTAGTTTAATAAAACATTGATTTCCTCATACATATTTTATTCTGTTACTTCAGAATTAAAGTGTAAAATAATTCATCCCTCTCATTATCTTTCATAATCTTCTATTTAGAATAATATAATGAAGGTAATCCTAGACACAGTATAATCATGATAAATATACCTTCCCTCTCATATTCTTCTATTCAGAAGAGTATAATTAAGGTAACTCTAGACACAATAAAATCATGATAAATAGGTAACCTTAGACACTAAACATAATAATGATAAATAGAATAAATATCCTAATTCTATTAATAAATTAGCGGTGCTAGTCTCAATTCAAACCTTAGTCTTTATTGTTAATAAATATGTGTTTTTCTTTTCTTGGTGTTCTCCAATCATACTAAGGATGGTTAAGAAAAACAAATACAGAACTGTGATTTAAGTTATGTTGTAAATATTCGTTGATATGTCTATCAATATCAGGTATTGAAGCCATGCAGAGAACTAGACCAATTGATTCATGTAGGAGAAGATGAAGATGTACACAAAGGGCTTAGTAGACATACTATCATGAAAATTTGCAAGATCTATAGCTTAAATACAACCGATGTTATAAAATACGAGAAAGATAAATCATATATTTAATTCTATTCTACTTTCTTTTCAATAATAGAATGTAATTTTCTTTCTTTTCAATAAAATTACGTTTTAGTTTTTGTTGTTTATTTTAGCTAGGATTATTTATCCAGTTACTCAGTAACTCAACTGAACAGTTTTTCTTTTTCTTTCACAATTTAATTTTCCTCTGTGAATATTTGCATTTTGAATAATGTCATCATCTTTCATAATATATTAATGTTTATGTATGTATATATTAATATTTGTTTTGGTACAAAATTCTAGCTTAAAAGTTTACACTCAGTTTAAAAATAGTTAATTTATTTTACAAAAGTGTAGAAATGATAATAATAAAAGTAATATTGAGAAAACAATTCTACCATCATCATATCCCACGTTCGACAGGCAAATCATATTCATCATATATTTAATATTATTTGTTTTAGAGTTTTACTAATTGTGTTTCACTTTGACTTTTAAGACTATTAAGTGTAAGAAGAATAATTTCTATCAAGCTATTTAATATAATAATGGTAATAATATTATAAAAACAATTTTTTTTACAATATTTATATCAAATCATTTAATGTGATAATTATTAATTAAAATTTTAATAACTTTTAAAAAAATCAGTCATTTTACATTATCTTTTATTAGCTAACAAAATAAATTTGATTATAAAATCATTTTCTTAGATTATTAAAAATAATTATAAAAATTACTTGTTTTTTAGAAATTATTAAATTTTTAATTTATTATTATTATTACTTTATTTTTAAATTCAAACTAAAGAAAAAAAAAAGTTCAACGTAATGCATTGATGTGAATTATAGGAAATAAAATTTTAGAAATATTATTTCTATAGTGTTTGGCTTGGGAATGCATTACTTGCCTAGCTATTATCTCAACTAGGGATGACAATGGATTGGGTTCGGGTCGGATAGTGTGATACCCGAACCTGATCCGTCGGATAAACTATGCTCGAAACTCGATCAAACTGTGCTTGAAACCCGACCCTCACCCGTCGGATATCTGCTTAAAAAATATTTGCAGATATTTTAAAACTTGCGGATATACACGGATACCCGCAAATATTTAAAAAAATATATTTTTATAAATTATTAAAATAAAATTTAAATAAAATTGCAAAAAAAATATAAAATATAATATAAATTAAATTAAATATAAATTAAAATTTAATTTTTGTTTGGGTTGAATTGGTTCGATGGTCAGTTGTCCTTCTTTGCTTTGTTCTCTTTTGATCTTCAATCCTTCTTGAGAATCTCATCCACTCTGATGGGTTGTTGATGTGCAGGAGACTCCGACACTCAAGATATAAAAATGTCTAAATTTTATTAGGATAAAAGAGGAAGATTGTACCTAGATATCAATTGCATATTTATAGAGCCTATGACAGACAAGTCCATTCATTAACCATTAGTTTAGTTCAGTATATTTTTAGTCAATCAAATCGAATAATAAATAATTAATATAGTATATTTTGTAAAGAGTAAGACAATCTGACTTATTAATATAGTATATTTTGTAAAGAGTAAGACAATCTGACTTATTAATTAGTGCATAGGCAATCAAATCCAATAATCAATAATCAATACCATATACTTTGTAAAGAGTAAGACAATCTAACCTATTAATACCTGTTAATTGTCAATAAATGACAATTAGTTTTGATCGGTATATTTCATATAGTACAATTTTAATTAAATTTAACCTTGTAAAATTAAATTAATGTTAATTTTAATTATATTTAACTTAATAAAATAAAAATTAAATTTTTATTTTTATTTTTTGCGGGTAACCGATATTCGTGGGTACGGATAGTATAATACCTGCACCCGACCCGTTTATAAGCGGGTATTAAAATATCCGTTATCCATGGGTTTCAGATAGTAAATATTCGCGGGTATCAACTATCCGTCGCGGATTTTATCCGCGGATATCTCCGGACGCAGATTTTTTTGTCATCCCTAATCTCAACCAATATGACTTATTAATTATACGTTCATACCATGTACTTTATGTGCAATACTTCAAATAAAAATTTGTGACCAAGTTTGGGTGATGTTTTTTCCATCTCAAAAACTTATTTTTTTTTAATCTGATTTTAACGTCTAAATACATTTATACAATTATTATTACAAAAAATAAGTAAATACACACTTTCTATTATTATTATAATAAGGTATAAATAATTTCTTTTTCTTTATAATAATCATTTATTAATATTTTTTAAGCTTAAATAAACTTACTTTTTTTAATTAAATCTTAAAATTGTTCACTTGAGTGGATTTGGGAAAGAATGATTGAGAGGACTTGAAGGTAATTTTTGTTGTTGTTGTTTATTTGAATAGATTTAGAGGTAAGTGAGAGTAGATTTAGAGGTAAAATTTGTGAGATTTAGAGTGTAGGATTTTATTTATGTGACAGATTAAAAAAATATAATTCTAAATTCACTCTCACTTACCTCCAAATCTATTCAAATAAACAACAACAAAAAATTATCATCAAATTCTCTCAATTACTCTCCTCCTAAATCCAGTGAAAAAGTTTCCTATTTATTAAACAAACAGAGTAATCCATAATGTTTTGTTTATTGTAATTTTAACACTCCAAGTTGTTTTTTCATCTTCTAAATTCTATAATTAAGACATTTTACATAATTTAAAATAAAAATTAATTCATATTTTATTGAAAATATCAACAAAAAACATAGTTTTACAAATGAAAAACATAAGTTTAAAATATTATCTCTAAGGTTTTTTTTATATTGATAGTTCTTCTTAATGTTATGTATCTTCCTTAGCACCCCATAATAAATAACAATAGTCGTGAAAATCACATACATTAAAATGGAATGGTTAACTAATATGAAAATATCAATACACATCAATCATAATAAAACAATCCACTCAACCCTTACATAGTCACGAAATTTAGAACACTATAAAATTACATTGACTATTTCACACAATTCCACAAAACTTGCCATTACTATAAATAATACAACCACTAGTGAATTCAATGTGTGAGTCAATTTATAGTTCGTATAGACATCTTTCTATTAATCATTCATCACAAGAGAAATCATCCTTACTTTTTCTCATGCTTTACATGCAAAGTCAACTTCTCATTACTTTCTTTAAGAGTTTATTTGACAAAGTACATAAATATCATTTCTCATCACTCTCCTCAATAGTTTTACAAACAAAATTCACTTCTCATACAATTATGCAAAGTTACTCTTCATTACCTTTTGTTGAATCACCACACATAAGTATTAAATTACATATACTATATAATTTAGACTCAAAATATTATATCAAATATAAACAAAAAGATAAGAAAGAAAATAAGAAAACAAGAAGGTAAATTTCTCTTCCTTTTTACTCTTCACTCTTTCCTTCTTCCAATTCAAAATTCAACATTTAAAACTTTCATTTCTTCCTTGACTTACCTTGATTTCTATTAAAACACTTTTCTAAATTTTGTTGTTCCGTATATTTATAAGTCTAATAATTTTTTAAAAAAATATAATACTTTATTTTCATAATATTTAATCATATCTAACAATATTTTCAATTTGTAACAATATAACAATATCTAATAATGTTAACTAATACACAATAATATCTTAAATTAAATAGTTATTCACCAAATCATAATTTTTATTTTTTTAAAAAAAATAAAATAAATTTTTAAATTATAAATAATAAAAAAAATCACCTTTTACTTAAATAATTAACCACACACACACACACACATATATATATATATATATATATATATATATCTTTAATTATTAAAATTTTAAGATCCCACCATAATCCTATTGCATATGCATAACCGACATGTTGATACAATTCATTATTTAAATACTTATATATAAAGATGAGAATTCAATATATATATATATTTTTTTTATTTTCACTATTGATAAAACATAAATACTTCCCTCACAAGGTAAAATTATTTGATTTGATTTCTTAAAACAATAGATTTAATATGAATTTATTTATGTGTGGTGTTTTCCATTTTTAATTTCGTATAAAAGGGGATAGCTGAACCCTTTCTTTAGGTTTGTTTGGCTTCACTTCAAAGAAAACTTGGAGGAGAAAGAAATTCACAATCAGAGAAAGAGTAATCAATGGCGATTGAACACGAAGACGATCTCAAGGACGAGAAGAACCCTCGACCGCTCGACGAGGATGATATCGCCCTCCTCAAAACCTACGTAACTTTCTTTGTCACTCTCTCTCTAAAACCCTAATTTCTCAATTTCCCCCTTTTCTCTTTTAGGCTAATCAGATCTCCGTTTTTGTGAGCATCGTATGATGTTCTAGTTCTTATTGTTTTGTTCCATTTCCCATGGCATCCCAAATGAATCGCACCTAATCTGCTTTCGACTTTTCTGTTACCGGGGTTCGTTTGCTTAGTGTTTTGGGGAATCTTGCTGGCCTTGAGCTACTTTCACGTAATTCTGATTCTAGATCATGGGGTCGGTTAAAGTTTGTAGCTTTGAGCTTTTTACTAACTATGGAGCCTGTGAAGTTTAAGGTTTTATCGTGAAAATAGAGAGAATTAAAGATTTCAATAGGTTTTACGGATGGCAAGAGTTTGGGGTTACTTGTTTTGTAGTTGTTGTGGTAGCTATGTGGTAAGATAATTGTTCATAGATTTTGATATATATGCTCAAAGTTTTATTTGAGTTTTAACCTTGTCGAGGTAAAGCTTGCATGACTATGTAGATTTATTAGGGGTTGCTCAGGTGCTACTGATGTGTGTGGCGAAATATGAAGTACCGATCATGCTGAGTCTCTTTACTCTGCAATTTCAAAGATGATGAGTCATAGTTATGTCTCTCAAGATGTTTTACTTGTGTGTTGGTTATTGATTACCCTTCTCAGTATCTTCTTATAACTTCTGTACACAGTTTATTCTTGCTAATCGTAGTGTATTTAAAATTATAGAGTCTCTGATAGTATTTTTTGGTTTACTCAGGGTTTGGGACCTTACTCCACAAGCATAAAAAAGGTAGAGAAGGAAATCAAAGATATGGCTAAGAAAGTGAATGACTTGTGTGGTATGTGTAAAGAGTTTAGTTTGTTACTGCATTTCATTATTTTGCTTGCTAGATCATTTTAGTTGTTGAACTAAAGAAAGTTACATCTTTACCTATTTTTGTGCTTACCTTTCATTATTTGTGCAAAAGATTTAGCGAGTGCACTTCTACTCTCCGTTTCTTTTTTATGGGATAAAACTGGTACTTAATTGGGTAATTTTGCTATTATTAAATTTATCATGTTTTACCCTATAGGTGATGGAATTAGTTTGTGGCTATGCAGTCATTAACCAGAGGGAAAAAAGAAAAAAACTAAAGAAAGGATTGTTATTGTGTAGATGTTTTGTTTTTGCTGCATTTTTAGTTAGACTGGTTGTGCTAGTTGGAATGACTGAATGCCGTTAACACTTGCATACCTTCTTAGATGTTTGCTTCCTTTTGCTATAAATAGGAATCAAGGAGTCTGATACTGGTTTAGCTGCACCAAGCCAGTGGGATCTTGTTTCTGATAAGCAAATGATGCAGGAGGAGCAGCCTCTTCAGGTGATTATTATTTTTATTTGGTAGAGTTTGCTCTAAAGGGTTTTTAGTATCTGCGAGAATTGCTAATTATTGTTTTTTGTTGATTAGGTGGCACGATGCACCAAGATTATAAATCCAAACTCTGAAGATGCTAAATACGTTATCAATGTGAAGCAGATTGCCAAGGTGCCTGTATTTTTATTATTTTAACAATCTTTTCATGATTCCCTTTTCTATCTGATAGTTGTTTCTTTCAAGAAGATTTCTGGCATCTCTTGTTGCTAAAGATATGACATCCTTTTCTCTTTTGGAGTTTCCAAGTTGGGTCTAATATACCTTCTGCCTTGATGTTGACAGTTTGTTGTTGGGCTCGGAGACAAGGTTTCCCCCACTGACATAGAGGAAGGGATGCGAGTTGGGTATGTATCCTATAAGTAATTTGATGCAAGAATATTACCTTTATGTAAAAGAGGAACCCGTTAGCTAGCTATGTTGTGTGCTAGTTGTTTGACCTTCATTTTATCATTGCAGGGTTGATAGAAACAAATATCAGATTCAGATACCTTTGCCTCCAAAAATTGATCCAAGTGTCACAATGATGACAGTTGAAGAGAAGCCAGATGTGACATATAATGATGTTGGTGGATGTAAGGAGCAGATTGAAAAGATGCGTGAGGTAAGTCATTGAAACTTCACTTATCATTGTACATTTTAACTGTTGTGTGGCACTAAATTTTTAATTTCGCTGCAAGGTTGTTGAACTTCCCATGCTTCATCCTGAGAAATTCGTCAAGCTTGGGATTGATCCTCCAAAGGGTGTTCTTTGTTATGGTCCCCCAGGAACTGGTAAAACACTTCTGGCCAGGGCTGTGGCTAATAGAACTGATGCTTGTTTTATCAGAGTTATTGGAAGTGAGCTAGTTCAGAAATATGTTGGCGAGGGGGCTAGGATGGTTCGTGAACTATTTCAGGTAAAAAATGCACCAGACCTCTTAAATTTTGGTAATTCTTTCCATGAAATTAATCATTTGCCTAAAATTTTCTCTTGTAGATGGCTCGTTCAAAGAAGGCATGCATTGTGTTTTTTGATGAAGTTGATGCGATTGGAGGTGCACGATTTGACGATGGTGTTGGTGGTGATAACGAGGTTCAACGCACCATGCTTGAAATTGTGAATCAGCTCGATGGATTTGATGCTCGTGGAAACATCAAAGTGTTGATGGCAACAAACAGGTTGGTTCATTTTATCAGTAGAGCATTTCAGGATTATTGTGCCAGTTTTGTCATAATCATGATGCATTCCAAATGCCCTTTTAATCCTTTTTTAACTGTAAGGTTATATCCCTAAGTGGCAGTTTTGTAAGGAAAAAGAGTACAAATCTAGGTTTCCTTTGCAACTTCCTTTGCAAATGTTACATGTTTCTGTGGATACTTTTCTTCAATTTTGAAGTTTAAGCTCTATTGTAAGCTTTGCTTATGGTTAGGTTTCTTTGTCCACAAATTCCAGGCCTGACACTCTAGATCCGGCACTACTACGACCTGGGCGATTGGATCGTAAAGTTGAATTTGGCCTTCCTGATTTAGAGAGTAGGACACAGATATTCAAGATACACACCAGAACCATGAACTGTGAAAGGGATATCCGATTTGAACTTTTGGCTCGGCTATGCCCAAATTCCACTGGTATGTTATCTTTTACTTTCTCATCATCAATGTTTCTAGGATCAGTATTCAGCAAGTCTACTTTCTGGTCAAACTTGTTCTGGTTTGAGAGATTTTTTGGTATCTGACATTGTGAACCTAAATTCTTTCTAGACATTGGTTTTCTCATAAATACTTTTTATCGCCTCATCCAGGAGCTGATATAAGGAGTGTATGCACGGAAGCTGGAATGTATGCTATCCGTGCCCGGAGGAAGACTGTAACAGAGAAAGACTTCCTTGATGCAGTAAATAAAGTCATCAAAGGATACCAGAAGTTCAGTGCTACTCCCAAATATATGGTCTATAATTGAGTTATTCTTTCGTCTTCTTTTCCCCAGACTATATTAGAACGTACAATCTTTATTTTCCCCCGAGAAAATTGAAGGACGTGTAATTCTTTATGTGAAACAACTGTTTGAATGCATCCTTGCTTTTCCTTGCCTTTAAATCCAAAATCGAGAACAATTGTACTTATTGTTAATGCAAGTTTTTCGTTACTGGGGGAAAAACGTTCCTCGTCGTGTCATTTGTATGAAGAAATTTATTTGTTAGGAAACTTGATTGTAGTTGTTCGATGAAACTGCTGCTTATTATGAAAAATAAAAACAATGGATCGTATTTCAGTAGTTCAGATTAAAATAATACGCTGAAGTCATATTCATTTTTAATGAATTTTTCTGTATATTTATATTGTTTATTCCTGTAAAAAAGAATTGTTTTCGCCATATAAGAGACACTGGCAATGCATTCTTTGTGATATTTAAATTATTGAATAATTTTATGTCTTCGTCAATTTTTATTAAATTTAAATATTTTCGGCATTCAGTAACTCAAGCAAATTAAGAATAAAAACTTTTTTCATCTATTTTTACTTTAATTATATAGTAAATTTACCATGACTTTTCATTTTATTACCGTCATAGTTTAAGAATGGATTATCAACTATTCAATTGTATCATTATCTTTAAACTTAAAGAATAGCATAGAAAATGTTACAGCAGCAAATAAAAGAAATGAAGTGTTAAAATACGAAACAACTTGGGTAAATCAGAACTAGTTACACTTATAGATGAAAGGAGAAACGATAGCATAGGAAAACATTACATCAATAAATAAAATAAACGAAAAGTTGTAAGATATGAAACAACTTTGGTATGAAGAAATATATTGCAAACACCAACATGATGAGAAACATCTCTATCTATAACTAGTCAACGATAGCATTTGATTTTATAACGTTAAAATATATAGCGTATTCATTCCCCATGAGAACTGTACAAGTAGCAACTGAATCATTCTCCATTAGAAGCAATCATTCAAACACTCAAATAATTAAGAAATACCACTGGTGTTTTCAAATCAGTAAACTAACATCCTATGACAAATTGAGAACATGGTTTGATGGAAAGATTAAGCAGTGGAGGTAAATGAGCCCAACATAGGTTGAATATTTATTCAAACTAACACAAAATATGATTCCTACATGGCAACCATCAATTTATACCGAGCTTCAACTTGCAAAAGGTTAAATTATTGAAATTTATACGACAGATGAAAGAAATAGCTCAGAAACAAACACCAACAGGTGTCTACATTCAATAATCAAAGGTACAATCATCTAACTTATAAGGAAAAACTGGCTGAAGGAGGGGTTAAAAAAAGAAATGATAAAAATCTGAAGAATATTATTTTTCTTTTCTGCCATTCTATCAACACCATTTACATGTCTTGTGATTCTTGGTTATCTCCCCCTCGGTTGGATACTCCTTGATCAGTTACAAACGTCGTCCTCTTACTCATGTTAGTTCGCTGCACTAATCGAACCAGCGCTTGAACCACTTCTGACATAGGTGGTCGGAATTCCGGCTCCGGCTGCCCCAAAAGTAAAATCAGAATAACATAATAACAAATCAATACATTGAGAGTAAAACCATCCATGTTATGATAGTGTAAAGAGACTTTACTCTGCCGCGTAAACACAGTATCATGCATGCATTTATGTTTCTTGGCTTTTGTAACAACAGTGTTAGAAGTCATACAAATAATAAGTTCTAATTGGTTAAAATGAAAAAGCTTCTACACTATACAATGTTCCTATTAAACTCATGCATTTCAATGTTCTTCATCTTCAACTGCACCCCACTGCCTGAGCAACTATGATTGATAAGAGTTCATGTAGATCGCCAAAACAAGGATTCCTTGGCAATTTACTAAATAAAAATTTTCGATAAAACAAAGTTGACATTACCTGAACACAAAGAGCAATAACATCTGCAAATCGAGAAAGAGACTTCACAGGGTATAGTCCTTCTAATGCAGGATCAACCATTTTAGCCAGAGCATCGATATCATGGAGTTGAGGTGTTGCCCATCGAACCAAACCCTGCTCGGACCTTGGCCTTGAGCTGTAAAACGTACGTTTTAACAACTATGCATGAGTCCATTTATGTTTTGAATGAATTAGATGTAAAAACTGTCATGTTAGAAGGTATATCAATCTTTCACCTATCAAATGGTTTCCGTCCACTAAGAAGTTCCAACATGATAACTCCAAAACTAAAGACATCACTCTTAAGACTGTATTGGCCAGACATGACAACTTCGGGAGCTTCATACCCAGATCCAGAATTATTGTTCAATACCTGAACATGAGAGAAAAGGTTAGGGCTTCTAAACCTTTTATTTAGTATGAAAAGGTCGGTGGAAAAAAAGGAGAAATATCGTAAAAGAATTTCAGTATTATTGCCAATGACATGTATTCAATCTTGAGAACATTGTACCTTTTAGGATAATTAGTTTTTTACATGGTATTAGATTCACCATGATTGAGTGGTCTGAAATTCAATCCTTCTTAGTTCTTCATAATTAGGTTAAACTATTTTTTACTAAAATGATGGCAATAAGGTTCAAGCTTATGACTTGATACCATATTGTCTACGCTTTAAGTGAGGGTGGCTTGAGCATTGTCTACGCTCAAAGTGCAAATATTGAGCCTCCGGTTAATAGCTTAAGCTTTTAAAAGAGATGAGTCTCGGAAACAGGCTAGTTAACTAAAGCCAATGATTAATAGTGCAAAATATTTTATGCGTCCAAACTCTCTCTTTCCCTAATTGTTATAACTTGAGCATGACACGAGCCAACAGATTACAGTTTTAAGTAAACAAAGAATTCAAAACTGGAAAGTGAGAATGAGTAGTTAAACCTATAAAAATGATAAAAGTAGCAACAAAAACAGTGTAAATTAAACTACCCTATCCAAACACCAAAATGTTCAATGATAAACACTAATTCATAGCATAAAACCATCAAGTACCGACAAACTAAAAATCACCTGATTTGCATTTGGAATATAGCTTGCCAATCCACTGTCAGAAAGATGAGGATTGAGATCTGTATCAAGCAATATGTTGGCTGACTTTATATTCTTATGAACAACAGATGGTGAACAAACTTCATGCAGGTACCTAGGAAAAACGTAAATAGAGTTAGGTTGTGGTTTCTCGGCAAAAGTATACATTGATGCTTGAAGTCTAGCCCTGTGTTGTCTTGTATTAGGTTTAAACTTCTACTGGTAGTAAAAGTCCTTAATTTCTTCCCCAAAGTTGCCACCAAAGTCTTTTGTACTTACAGCAAAGCAGCAGTTTCTTATTTGCTGATAGTATGTTGACTAAAGATCTGATAGTGTATAAAATTTAAATTAATAGATAAATTTTATAACCTCAGTCTATTTTATCCTATTTTTTCATTATCAAATTTGAACATAGATTTAGTAATTGTTATACATAAAACCACTCAAAAGATTTCAAAGTAAAAACTATTTTGTATAATAACCAGTTCTTGTCAGTATATTGTAGTCTATTAAATGGACAAGAGTTTGACCCTTGCTGCCCCTCTTCTTATTAATAAAAGTAGAATTTTATCCCATGGTAGGGTGATATGTTAGCATTGTCCAGAGTTTAAGCACAAAAAGGCTCCTGTACAACAGAACATGATAATATAAAAACATGCATAACCCTTCACGTAACAACTAAGCTTTTGGGATAGTTGGTTCTAGACAAAGCAATAATCTAAACATTTTGACCTTTCAGAAAACAAAGATATGGTTACAAGGATCTATTTACAAAGAGAAAATGCACAAATTTATGAAAAATGAAAAATATCAAACCAAGTAAGACACAGGTGAGCATGCAAAAGCCAAGAAAAATGACTCAGGAAGAAATATTAGAAAGAGGATCTAATAAGTGAATAGAAAACTGGATTCAGTAATGAGAGTTAACTTTAACAAGCAACTAACTTACTCTAAAGCACGTGCGATCCCCAAAGCAATCTTCACACGTGAATTCCATATCAATGGTTTACTATAGTCGTCAGGTAGGTGGAGGAAGTCATGCAGTGACCCGTTTTTGTGAAACTCGTAGACTAGTAAGTGCTGTCCATGCTCTGAACAATAACCTACAAGCTCTGTCACATTGGGATGGTGCAAATGGGATATGCTTGAAACCAGTTCCACAAAATCATCAGACAAATCATTGGGAAGGACAGAGGAATCTATCTTCTTAACAGCAAGAACCTACAACATTTGCAGAAGAAAAACAAGATCAAAACCATCAATAAGCATATTCATAGATTCTAGACACAATGCACAATAGAAAATCCTTGTCATTTATTGTGGTCTATATTGGTTGTACATGTGTCATATACATGCAGCAGGACTTCTCAGACGTTTTTTATTTTATACTTGTAAAACCATAGGACTTTCTATATGCATCAAAAAGACATACATTCACGAGCTTTTATATGGAGCCATTCCTAGGAAAATTATGTAATGTGGTGATGCTCTTTAGGAATCGTATATCTCTGCCTCTGGGATTGGATATGTACAAAACAAAAAGGTGAGGAATACCTTTCCATCATCAAATTGAGCTCGATATACACGTCCAAAAGACCCCTCACCGATAAGTTGATCCACACTGAAGCTTCCAGTAGCAATCTGCAGGTCAGCTACAGAATAAGATTTTACATTTGTAGGAGCTGTGACGTTCTTCTTCACTGTAGTGGGCTTAATGACAGTAGCGGGCTTCACTGAAAACTCATCCTCGTCAAATGATTTATGACGATCAAAAGGTGGAGGTTTAAGACTTATCGGGGCCGTAGGTGTATCAAATGTATTCAAGTCAGTTACAGATGAAGTTTGCAGGGCATTCATTTCTGCATTATGACAGATTAATATGCCAATTTCAATCAGAACATAATGAATGCGGAATGACTAAGCAGCTAAAATTTAAACTGAAAGCATTAAGACAAAACAGTCACATCCACTAGGAGAAAGAAAAATGTAGTTAGCCCAGTCATTTCTAATTGGGGTTGTAGTTTGGCTTAACTAATTAATCATAACAACAATATGCTTTCTCTAGTGTAATCACATCCATGGTGCAGAGCATGCATTGTTCCCTGAAAAAGGTGTTGAAGTAATTGCCACCAACTGGCCTACAGTCAAAAAACAGATTATCTTCTAACACTATAGGTTAAATCACCAAATTCATATATCAAAACCAGAATTAAGTACTTTATATTTAAGCATATCTGCCAAGTGCCAGTAGAGAAGGTAGCTTTAGAATGAAGGATGAACCTAAGAAAATTGAAATACTATGAATAAAATATATACAAGTGATCTAAAATAAGGGAGACCTTATATAATAGAATATAAATTATTTTTCAATAGCATACAAGAATTAACATGCTGACCATGATGATGTGAAGTATGAGGAGCCAAGGGTTGATTGTCAAGCTTTTCAATATCACCAGACGACTTTTTAGATCTTTTCTTCACCAGAAAGAATGCCACTACTGCCGCAACAACCAGGATGGAGATTACTATTCCAGCAATGCCACCACCTCCAATACCAGATTTTTTGCCTCCTTCGTCACTTGAGCCAGCATCTGATGGGGTATGTCCCCCAGATTTGTGATTTCGATTTCTTGGAACTAGTGGAGGTGTCCCAGGAGGCGGTGGGGGTGCAGGTCCTGAGCTCCAATCATTACCATCCTTTCTGTCATTAAATTTGACCATTTTCAAGATTTATAGAATTTATGACAAAAAAATTATTCTTGAGAAAAATTGCTGATAATGACAATACTTACTGCAGGTTTATGTTATTCAATTGTTCTGGTATCCAGCCTGTAAAATGATTATTTCCCACATTCCTGAAATAAATTTAAGAACATAAATTAAACCGAAAAGATACTTCTATAGAAATATAGGAAAGAACATTCCAAGCAGATATATGAAACCGAAACACACAGAGTTTCCAGAGGCAGATTAGCAAGGACATTAATGGTGCCTGTAAACTGGTTGTTTTGCAGATACCTACGTAATAGTAAACAAGTCAACTCAGAATGCAATCAATACCGTATAAACATTAGCAGAAAAATGGAAAAAAAAAATAAAAATCAAACATTTACATGGTGCTTATGCTAGAAAGTGAGCTCAAAGTCTGAGGCAGGTCACCTGTAAAAGAATTGAATGAGAGATCCCTGCAACAAACAATAGATATTATAAACTGGCCCTGAATTGTAACGGAAGCAATTCTAGCATACTTTACTTTGAAGATTAAACAAACAAAGCCTCCTTTTTTACTTATGAGAAAACATGGGTTTTTAAATTATCAGAAGCACATGTGAAATATAGTGTAATCAGTGGGATAATTATTCTGCAGAAGAATAGCAGAAGTTGTCCTAAAATGGGATCAAAAGTAATATTGTGAAATTATCAAATGCAACAGGGAAAATAATCCATTGCAAAAAGCATAACATCTCAGAATGAAAAAGAAAAAGATCACTATTTTATGGTTAACATAAACCTGATAGACATTTATACTTTTACGTAGTTGAAGTGCAGGAGTAATAGGAAATCTCACAATGTAGAGAGGGAAGAAAGCTTTTGGAAATCAACATTAAGTGCTTGCTGGAGCTGATTGTGACCAAGATTCCTACATTAAAAATATTAACTTAGAAAAAGTGCAGTTGCTTGTGAAGGAGATTTATACAATCAGATGTCAAGAAGAAGTCAAGATTGTTTACACACAGGACTATAAGCGAAGTCTTTTGAGAAAGAGAATAAGGGATCTGCCCATTGAAATTATTATTGGCAAGATTTCTGCATCCAAAGCAACAAGAATGTTAGAAATTAAAATTATAAAATAAAAACAAAAAAAAAAACAAAACAAGTTGCAAAAGGTAATAGAAACATACAGGTACTGCAGATTAGGAGGAAGTTGGTACGGTATGGAGCCACCAAGATTATTATTACTCAGGTCTCTGCAGAATTTTACAAGGTCACAAGAATAGTAACCACGATACATATAAAACAAGTTAAATGATGAATAACTTACAGGTTTGTAAGCGATGTCAAGGATTCTAGCTGGTAACCAAAAGATCCAGAAAGTGAACGACCAGGTAACTTACTGAAAAATAACCAAATAATGAATCAGATAACACGGCACCAAAAGCAATAACAATCAAGTCATATAAAGTGAAAGGGAGAAGATTGTGACTTCACATCTCTGTGACTCGATTGCCAGAGCAAGTGATGCCTTGCCAAGACTGTCCACAAGGATCTTCCCCATTCCAATTTAGCTGAGATGGTGAGTTCATACTTTGAAACATAGACCTCAGAGCATTAGCTGCATCAAACATTCAGAAAAAGATAATTGGCAACCCCAGACATGTTTAAACAGAAAGTTGTATGATAAATTTCTATTAATTTAGTGTCTTTATCAATCACCACCATCCCTTTTACATATCTAAAGATATAAAGTACTTGCCAACTATTGAAGCTATTATCATAGCATTTACAAATATATCATTTCGAACTTATAAGCATAAGGTAACAAATTAAATCATTAATCTTCAAAGCCCAAATTTCAGAAAATGTTCACATTGAAGAATTGATTATTTGAGACGCTGACTTTAATCCATTAAACATCAAGAAAGAAGTAATAATTAAGAAACTCAGATTCATTGAGGATTCTTAAAATGATGCACTGCAATCTGATGGGCCGAAATACATGATACGATATTAAATTAATGCGTGAATGGGAGTTCACGAGAAAATAATATTACTGACTACAGAGAAGATGAAGAAAATATATTCACATAAATATCACCTAGCCACTAACCAAATCAGAGTAAATATGCAAGGATTTTAAACCATCACATGTTTAAATTTACAAAAGTTCATTATTGGGGGTTCAGTAGAACTTTAAACATCATGTGTTCACGTTGCAAACATTTATATATTTTAAGTGTCACGAAGCAGAGCATGTTGCTGGTTAAGTACGTGGATGTGGATAACAAAAGAAGAATAAATATATTATAGGATTGCATCAGAAAAGAATAATACGATGAAAAAACCAGTAAAACAAACTTATTTAGTCCATGCACGAATTCTCAAACCCTACATTGAGAGCTGGAGCCAATGAGACTTTAGTGATTGGTATATCAGATATTCCATACAGCTCAAGATAGAATCTAGCATGCTAGTGAAATTGTTTCAATCAATATGTAATAATTCAAATCTCACTGAAACCTATTACATATGATGGAGAGCAGCCAGAGTGGTGAGCTTAACAGCCCAAGATATCAGTAACACGAGGTCTAAGAAATTATATTAAAATTTTTACATACCCCCGTAGGGAGATCAGAAACAACATTGAACTGCAATATGTGTAGCTGAATCTTCTCATAGAATTTCAAGGCACAATAAAAACAGAAAAATCTGAACATCAAACAAAAAACACACAAGTTATCGAAGACACCAACTACATGGTAGCGGATTGAAGTCGAAGATTAAGGGTCCCACTCAGCTGTCACAAGGATGAGTGAATATTATTCTAACTTGTTTTTCCTTTTTCTAAAAACTTGGAAATTCGTTCAACTGTAAAAATAAGAAGAAAATATAAGAAAACAGGAACCGTATTGTTGCACCAAATTCCAGATGTTCAATCAGTCCTTATTCATTGACAACATTCTCTACAGTGAAGAAGTGAGAATTGCATCAACCGGCTACATACAGACAGAACTCACAGCTCAAACATCACTGAAAACAAAAGGAGAAAAAGTACAAAAGAAAAATAAAATAGTCCTTCCATTTGCTGAAATCATTGAGTACCAGTGCCATTCAGGGCAACTACAGTAAACAAGTGTCACTCAAGAGATCAGCTGGAAAACTTCACAATGGTTCGAAAACCAATAAAACCAGACACAAAACATAGGCTAAATCAAACTAATCTGATGAGGAATTGGCCGAGCTGTCCATACAAAATGATTGACAATCAAACAAAAACATCTCAGCAATAAGGGAAGAAAGCAGAGAAAGAAGCAGTCATAACTAACAGTAGCATAATGCAACACAAAGAGGGAGTGATGAAAATTGCAAAGCTGAGAGCAAGATCAGAGCACACACTAACCGTCATTTGGATCTGTGTCACCATCAATGGCCAAAATGCAGGTGCTGATGAACACTAACAGCACCAGCCTTGGATCCAACACCATCTTTCCTGTGAATCAATCTTTTCTCGAAAATTCTTTCAACCCAGAAAGCAAAAAGGATGTGTAATGAACCCCTTTTTGCCAATTTTTAATTTTTCGCAAAATTAATTATTAGTGATGGCTATATATGTTGCCACCATTGCCCAGTAAAGCTGGCAAGCACGAATCGCCTTATCACATTATTTTGGAAATTATTTATTACCTTCCTTACCGTCATGTCTAATTAAGGAAATAAATTATTACAAACTTATTTTTCAATAAATAAAAATAAAATATTTTACTCCATTGTTCATCTTTCTCCTCTCTTTTTAATTAACCTATGATATCTTTTCTCATTTCCTTTAATGAATTAAGAGTATTATTTGGTAAAAATAATTAAAGAACTCGTTTTTTTCTCCTCTCTGTCTTTTTTTTTTTGCTTAATATTTTTCTATTTTTTAGATCACATTGAATGACTAATTCATAAAAACTGAATATTTTTAAAATAACTTGCTAAATTATTAGTATTTAGGAAAATCATATGCCGAAATAGCTGCTAAGTGTTTTTTTATAAATTTCAATTTATTTTACAAAAAATGTTTTCAGTAATTATTATTTTAATTGATTTTGGTCTCTAATAGTGTTTGAATAAAAGAATTATTTTTTATAGTAAATTCTACTATATTATTATATTATAACTTGAAATACTCTCCATAAAGTTTGGAATAAAATAAATAAATATTATGATTTATATCTTACTTTTATTATTTTTATTGACATACCAATTTCATTAAACATAGGCATTATCATGATTATTTGATTATGATATTTTGAAATGTAATGCTAAAATAACAATAAATAATGGATTTTTCAAAATAAACAATGCAATATGAAAGTATTTTAAGAAAACATTAAAATAATAACAAATTTTATTTTATATAAATACAATAAAAGGTAGAGTTAATACATTTTTATAAGATAAAAATAAATAAAATAGAAACAGCTATTAGTTATCACATGAAAAAAAAAAGGACTGAGTCTCACAAAGTATTATAAACAATCCAGTAAATTTCTATATCGAACAATTATAATATAGTCAAACATACCTTTAAAGAAATATGCAATTAAAAGAAGAGTTATAATTAATTTTACAAAAAGGAGATAAAAAGAAATAAAAGAAAACAAATATATATCAAATATGTGTATCCTATAAATAAACAATACCCATCATGTTTCCTCATTTATTATAAAATTTATTTTAATTTTATATCATTCTAATATATACCAGCTGTATATCTACATCTATATTGTGAAACTAAAAAAAATTATTACTATAATTAAAAAAAACTATCAAAATAAAAAGAATAATTAACAATAAGAATAGATTTATAAAAACAAAAACAAAAAATCATAAAAAAAATATATATTGTTTTAATAATGTATTTTTTATTTACCTCTCTTATTATACATTTTAACATAGTTATTTCAAGTGTAGGGTCGAGATCGTTACAAAACACTCTTTCACATTTTTTTATCGGTTTAGGTTATTTTAAATGTTTTTAGTTATTTTGAATGTTTTTAGTTAATCTCCTTCTTCTCATATCTCAATGTTCGAACTTTAAAACTCTAAAATGTATGAACGAGTACATGTTAAAAATACTTTGATAATAAAATCAGTAATATAATCAAGAGTAATCTAAATACGATCATCTACATTTTTATTTTTTGATCTGTATTCATAAGTGTTGAAATATGTTTATGATTAGTAAAATCTTAAGACTCGTCATCTAATAAATAAATTTTATCAATAAACTTAATTAATTAAGAATTATATTTAATGTTGTTTATGATGACATCTAATATGTGTGAAGGAGGTAAATATTATTAAATTTTAAAACAAAGTTTGATTTTAAATTGTGTGACTCATTTCTCGTAAAAGTGTACTTCTTTTATTATTACATAAATAGATAAATTAATAGTTTGTTGGTTGAAAACAACTCGATTCAATCGCAATAAATTTGACAAAAAAATACATATAAAAACAAGAGGCACACGTGGCTTTTATGACAACTCCTTAGCCGAAAACAAGAGAAATTTAATACCTATTAGCACCGCCAACAAACAATAAATACAACGAGACATTTAAAAAAAAAAATACAATTTCTTCACTATTGTAAACTAATTAAATTAATAAGCATTTCGCGATATAAATTATAAAAATATTTTTGGATAAAGTTTATAAATAAAAAACAAATAAGCGTTGTAATTAAGAATGTTGTCTTTTAAAATAAATATATTATAATCTCAACTACTATTATGATAGAATGATTGGAAGAGATTTAAATTAACATAAGTTTCTTCGAAAATGGCTTTAACCTTTTTGCAATTAAAAATAAGAATTAGGGTTGGATTATGTTGACTTTTGGGCATTGGAGTCATAGTAATGGGGATCATAATGTGTAACCAGAAGAAGATTTAAGTTTTTTTAGTCATTATTAGAGCCAAAGTGTCATCATTGCACGTAATGAAGTTCAGAATTCAACTTTCTCAAACTAAAATAAGGTTTTCATTTTAAATTATGATAATTCTTAATTATAATGTGATATCGAGTTAAATATTTTAGTAAAGATAATAGAGTTCTTGTTATTTATAAAAAAATATATAAATATTTTTTATTATCAACTAATGTTTGGATTTAAATTTAAAAAGTTAATATACATAATAATTAAAATTTAAACTGATCAGTTTAAAGAAGATTGTGGTTGGAATCGGTTCTTATTAAACCGGTTGATCTGTATAGATATAGGATTAGAAAGACGATTCTTCGATTATCACATCAAAATTAAAAAGTTATTGAACTGTAATTAATTCTCAGAAGATAAAAACTCATTAAAAATACCATCACAAAGAAGTAAAGAAATTTGGATATTATTTAGGGCAGTTTTCTTGAAGTTAAAGGCAGTGGATTGGAAAACACATATCTAAGCGTGTGATCGTTTGAAAAATACAGCACAACTATTTACACCAACATCGTAAGAGACAGCAACTATGATATGAAATATAATTTATTCTACCTTTGTCAAATACTCACTCAAACGCAATCTTTTTCTATACCAAAATCCTTTCTCTTTGATGTTGACAAAAAGGAAACCAAATCTGCAAACATACGTGTTCACCATTGCTTGCTGAATCGACAAAATCCATCTTCTTATTTTAAATAAATATACAAAATATAGGTAAATGCTAAGTCTACTGAGAAGGATTATTGGATCATCCAATTTCTATTATCACGTTGGAGATGTCTATATGTTGGCGTAAATGGGGTGTGTTGGAAGTCTCACATCGACTAGAGATAAGTTCAATTTATAATATATAAGTGAGGTGCAAACCTCACCTTGTAAGCTAATTTTGTGGAATTGAGTTAGACTTAAAGTCCACTTCTAAAAAAGATGTTCAGCATAGAAATACAAACTTTGATGAGATATGAGTCAAATCACGTAAGATATTAACATCATTTTTTTATTTAAAACCTTAAAATAATATGTCTTTCACTTTTATATAGTATTTTATTTTTTCATTTCTATTTAATGTGAGATATAGACTCACATTTGGATTCTCAAGAGTAAATTGGTAAAAAAATGAACCTTGAAAATTAGTGACATTTTTTGGTGTTGATAAGGTTGTTGAAAATGAGATGGAAAGTTGCATGAGGGTAAAGGAAAAGAAAAGCATAGTTTATGGTGTGGTCCATTTTGTTGAATGGAAGAAAAGGGTTTTTGTTATTGCCATGATACAACCTCAGATCAGTTAGTTGCATTCATTGTCAACCACCGCTCAGTCAATCACCTGCACCTTAAACTGCTATTCATGTGTGTCGGTGGTGCTCGTTTTTATCATTGACTTACATTTTTAATGCAAGTGTTTGGTTTAATTTCATTTTCATTTAAGAGATCAGATAATGTTCAAAATTAATTACTTTTACTTTTTCTAAATGTAATGTTTTTAGCCAAATTAAAAGTAATATAAACACAATAATAATATGTTGCTTAAGTGAAAGTGGATTGGAGTATTTCCCTTTCTCACCTCATTCTTCATCTTCCATTTTTAGATTTTAGTTTTCTCTTATCTGTGCCTTAGAGTTCTGATTAGATACTTTATATAGTGTAGATTAAATTTATAAGAAAGAAATTGTTTTCACTTTTCTTAGTTTTCTCCTGCTCTGATATAATAATATGTTCTAGATTAAATTTATAAGAATATAATAAATTATTTAAGAGTAAAAATATACTACTTTTTCTTGTTAGATTTTATGAAATTCATAAAATAAAATAAATAATTTTAAATCTATTTATTAAATTTTGGAAAGACTTGAATAATTACGACCTTGATGAATTCATAAATCTGGTACTTAATTTCTTTTTGGAAGACATGTCATTCAATCAATTCATCATTATGCAACATTCAAAGGGTTATTGCTTTCTAATTCAGTGGTTTAGTGGCTAATTAATTATTAAAAAGTTGATAGATAACCCTACTTCACCCATCCACATATTTATATATATATATATATATATATATATATATATATATATATATATATATATATATATATATATATATGTGTGTGTGTGTGTACACGTGTGTTATCTTAATTGTTTTCTCTCTATTTTTAGTAAAAAATAAAATAAAATCAGAATTTTAGGGTGATGCATCCTTTTCACAGTACTCGAAAGACGTGGGTATGTGTTTAACTTAACGTCAACTTAATCTTATGTATTTTAAAATAATACAATTATAATATATGATAAATCAAAAACCTTTTTATTTATTATAAGTTATAAATTAGTTATGACCTCCTCAAATACCCAAAAAGAATAGAAAGAAAACAAATATTATAAGGCCAACTCAATAACAACAATATAGTAGAAAACACGTTGGCATCATCTATTTTATTAATTAAACTTATTCTTCACATCAATATAATAAGACATTCTAATTACTTTTTATGTCATGTATTCACGTTTAATTTTTAAACATTCCATAATTTTTATTTATTTATTTAATAATCGAAAATTCGTTACGGGATTAGTCTTCTCACGATAAAGTAAATATAACTTTTTTAAAGTAATTTTTAATACAATTTTTTTTTAATTACCTTTAACTTAGGCGTTATTCTCTCCTTTAACATTTTCTTTAATAAAAAAATGATTTTAAGATACTTATAATTAAAGATATTAAAAGACGATCCAACTTATTAAAAGTTCAATTTAATTGAACTGAATTTGTTTTAATTATTTTTTTAATAGGGATCAAATTGAATATGACTTACTTAGCAGATTAAACAAGTTTGAACTAAATTGAAGTGAATTAACTTATGTTTATTTATTACTAAGGGAGCTAACCCATTAATTACAAAAATTTGAATTCACAAAAATTAAACCGATTCATTTTTAATCACTAAAAAAGTAAATTCGGTCCTGCTTACAATACATTAGTTAATTATTTCCAACACAAGAGGCACGATAGGTATAAATTTAAAGTTTATATTTTATAAGATATTTGTATAGAAAGATACTCACATTATTTGAAATCAAAATCTCGAATTTTTAAAAATTGAAGAATTGAAAAAGTTTATTAGAATTCTGTTATTTCTTCGTATATTAATTATTTAGAATTAATTTTAAAAAATACCATAATTAAAAACACTTGTATTTATAATTAAATTAATAACTAGTATCAATAAAAATAAGATAGATTTGGCTATAAACGTGAAGGCAAAAAGCATTCGATAAATTAATTGTTGAACACTTAACCAACCAAAGTTAGTCAAAATTGTTATTTAAAGAATAAAAAATCAACATTTATATTAACAGAGACTTTTTTTCCAGAATATATTAATTGTGTTTGGTAGAAGTTGATTTTGGGACATTAAAGATATAGTAGAAGAGTTGATTATTAAAGAATATGTTGCCAAACAACATTAATGCTAATGTTGTATTTTTTTTTTTGTGTGTGGATTTTCTATTTAACACAAAAGTAACTCGAATTTTGAAAAATAAAATAATATATATATATATATATATATATATATATATATATATATTATTTTGTAAATATTGTTTTAATCCTTACATGATGAGGAAATTTGAAGGTAATAATGTTGCAACAACTGTGTTTATTATTTTTCTCAGTTTTATTTAAATTAATTGCAACAATAATCATTAATGATGTTTAACAATAATAATTCGTTTTACAAATAAAAAACATAACTTTTATAATTATTATTTATGTCAAAAAATAGTACAAAGTGTCAACCAACTTTTATCCACAATAATAATTAGTTTCTAAATATTTAACTTTTTTATACCAAAATATTTAAAATCATTAGAGAATATTAGTAAAAATTATTTGTACTGAATTCAGTATTTTCCTGGTGAAATTATTTGAAACTATAATAAAATTTCATTTAGAAGTTTCTTTTTGTTTGTCAAAATTTATTTCAATCTTGGGCTCACCTTAAATAGCCCATATGTGAGTTGGTCTTCGTCAGAAGAGTGTTTCTCCCTAAATTATTCTACATTTCTTTATGCTTCCCCACATTTTTTTTTTATAATATCAAATTTATGTCCTGCATTTCAAAAACTTATATATTTCACTTTTTTAAATAAATTTTTAGAAATTTATTGAAAAAAAATTAAAATTTGTTAAAAAAATTTTCGAAAATTTCAACAAAATTTGAAATTTATTGAAAAAAAGTTAATTTTAGAATGCGAGAATACAAGAAAAAATGGGAGACATTTTTGTTAAGGGTGATTACCTTTTTGTATTACCTTTTCTTATTAATTATAATATTTTCTTATCACTCCTATTTAAACTATACTAATCATTTATTCAGAATTTTAATTGTAAAATTTATTTATGCTGATTTGATTTTTAAACGACTTTCAAATTTATTTTTTTAATTGTTTTGCAAATTATATGGGTTTCTCTAATTTCAACCGTGTAATTAAGGTGTATAAAGACTTTTCTCAGCTTCCAGCAAATTTTCAGAATTTTTATAATTGTTTTTGTGGTGAGATAACTTGATCACTCTGCATGATATTATACTTCAGTCTGTTTACCGTTAGACTAAAATGGAAGTCAATAAAACACTTACATTTTTTGAATAAAGCATTTATATTATATAAGAAACTGAAATCTATGATATTTTAATTCTTTGCAATTTTTTTCCATTTTATAAATAATATTTAAATAAAATAATTAAAATATCTTACATAAAATAATTGAATTTTTCTTTCATTACAAAAATTCTACTTTGAAAATATTTACTTTAAAACATACAATTTTAAAGTAAAGCTTTACAATAAAATACTAATCAATATAAAGAAATCATATCTAGTTGTAGATTTTTTTTTCATTTTCAGTGAATTTAAAATTTTTCTGTTTTAGTTTTTTAAAATATTACATAAAAAATTATAAATTTCATTTATTTTAATTGTTTCATCTAAACAACTCATTTCACTTCAAAAATATCTAAATTTATTAAATAAATTAATTAACGTTCTAAATTATCTCATTCAAATACACTATTTCTAATATATTTGGCATTGTATATATATATATATATATACACTTATTTATTTATAGAAATCTATATTATATTCAGAGCTAATGCGAACTGTAAGCGAATAAACTTTTCTGATAATAAATAATATTATAAAATTAGAAAACTTTATTATATATTTGAATAGATTAAAATAGCCTTTCTATCAAAACTAAAACATATTTTTGATAATTATCTTTTCCATTTTTCTATTTCACTATCTAGAATTTCCTGTCTCTACAACTTTATAGGTGAGGTGAGAGTAAAAAGACAAATTAAAAGCTGAGCAGTTCAGTGCATTATGCAGCATGTGATCTACACGTGTCATTAGTTGTCATTGCTAAAAAAATACATCATACCGCTTTTGTCTTCTTATTATTATACAACTTGTGTTGTAGTACACAGTTTTACGGAATCCAGGTACATTCAAACATGTTCTAACGAAACGATGAAATCTCACTGTTCCCATTTTAGCCTTTTAAGACTATCAACAATAACTTCCATATATATATATATATATATATATATATATATATATATATATATATATATATATATTCTGAAATCAAGTTTCGATAATAACAAGAATAGAGTTTGATGATTTCTATTTTGATCCTAGTGTTGCTTAGAAGGATTAAGAAAAATGAGCAGTGAGATGATATATTTTTCTTTACTTACAACAGTGATGAATTAATGGGTAGTTTCAATTGAATGTGAACTGTTAACAGCACATGGTGAGGTGTTAGACAGATAAGAGAATGAAAGAATCTGATCTCACCAATCAACAAAATGCCTAAATTAACAATTAATAATGAAATGAAACAATATTCAAAAGAAGAAACAAAGTAAAAAAGCCATGACAGATCAGATAATAATGTTGGTCTGCGAGGCCACCCTCCTGTTCTTTTGCCAACTAAGCTCAGCTCAGCTATCAGACAACCCTTTTAAAGCACTCACCCGTGCCAACTGTACCTGTAACAAAAGTTCATACTTTATCATTCAAAAACAAAATCTGATCAAAGAATGATTCGTGGTAACAGTACTAACATGTTTTTGCAGTTGTATTTTTCTACAACCGTCTCCTTAATAACATCAGAACATGAACTCATGTGTTTAGTACTATACTTTATATATGTCATAATCAAGTTGCAACTAAAGAAACTAGGTATTGATATTAACTAATGCAATTAAACTAAGTAAGAATCATTTATAAGTACACATGATCTGGCTAGAGATGTCATGCTATCGCGAGACACACCTGTATGAGGAATTATAGAGGATGGTTTGGAAATGATGGTGAATGGGGCCCAGGGTGCCGTTGGATAAAAGTTGTGAGCTGGTAGGCCAATGGTCTCCGTTGGATGATGATACTGATAGAGAGGGTACACTGGCATTACTGTGTTTCCACCCACAATCCCCTGCCTAGGGTACACATGGGACATCTGCTGGTAGGCCCCACCATTGCCATAGCTCAGTTTCTGTCCACAAAAGTTCATACTATTGGTATTACTAAGTTACATACAATAATAGTTATTCACTTTCTATGAAAAAAGAAAAGAAAATGCTGTTGTTCAAGAACTGATGGAACAGTGCCGACATGTTATGTTACAATCACATTATTACCTGGTTGTAATTGTAGTTTATGTCTGTCACAATGTAGGTTGGAGTGTACCTGAATGAGAAGAGGGAAGTTAAAAGTATGTAAAAGTTTGAGTTCATGATGGATAGAGAAAAGCACGTGACAAACCCATAGAAAGGAAGAGGGTGATTGTGGAAGGGCATAGCAGTTGTTCTGAGTGGATGATAATATGGCTGCACGTGATTCCCTGCTGCATTGTTCTTCACCACCACTCCACTGTTTGATCCTCCTGCCAGTAGCATCTCAATGTTAGACCCCCATGATGTTCATAATCACCAAAACACCATCATTCATTCAGATGTATCAATTCATCCATCATTCATTCAACATGCAGCAAAAACTACTTTCCACAAAAACTGAAAATGCTACATTGCATTGCATGCACATGAATATGTAAGTCTGTTCTACCAAAGTAGTTAAAAAGGGGAAAAGAAAACAAGATTCATTTGTTTACCTTGTGGGTGTGGAGGTGGTGAAGCAGTGGAAGAAGACCTTGGACGACGAGCACCTAAGAAAGCCAGATTGCAGTTGGCTCGACGGCCATTGATAACAAGAGTTGCAGAGTCCTCGCAAGCTTTTTTGGCAGCCTCAGCCTCTTTGAAAGTCACCTTTTTTTTATATTATTCAGAACAAAAATAAAAACAAAAACTGATTAACTGACTGCTGTATAGAATATAGGTAGCTTCATTGAATCAATATATAAACGATGTACTTACAAAGCCATAGCCTTTGGATTTGCCAGTAAGCTTATCAGAAATGATGACAGCTTCAAGGATCTCACCGTACTTTTCAAAATGGTCTCTGAGGGCATCCTTGGGAGTCTCCCATGCCAGGCCTCCAACAAAAACCTTGGTGAGAGTGGTGTCCCCAAATTCTCCAACGTTGTTGTTTTTGGGACTTGTGTTGGTGGTCATCATGGTGTTGTTTGAGTGAGAGAGATCTTTGTTTGTAGGGAAGAAGAAGAAAGATAGGTGTAGGTGAATAGGTGAAGGTGTTGAGTTGAGTTGAGTAGACGTTAAGTTTGATGAAGAGAATTTGGAGGAAGGTGAGGAGTTAATTTTATAGAGAAGAGTGAAATAAAAAAAAGTAAAGATAGAGAGAGAGAGAAAGAGAGGCATGCATGACAGAAAGAACAGATAGACTATGATGAGGCATTAGACCGTCATCAACGTGACTGATCACACCAATCACTCAAATATCTCTTCTCTTCTCTTCTCTTTCTCCTATTTTCTCTCTCTATTTCTCACCATTCACTGTACCTTAGCTGGACTTCGAATATGCTTTACACTAATGTTAATCAACATTTATTAACGTACAGACATGCCTATTCAATCGACTCTGCAACTAGGATAAATTATTACAACCAAATGCTACTTTTTCTTGACCAAACTTTTCACTGTACAGAGAAGATTTTACTGTCAACTATCCATTTCCAAGTTGTGTGTGAATGTTGTGAATACGAATCTCCTTAAGGTAATAAAAGGGTAAGCGTTAATCACTCCAAAAATAGGATATATTTGGTAGAGGGCATGTGAAAGTAGGAAGGAGGAAAGTTAGAAAAAAAAAGATAATGGGTCCACAGAGAATGGGTTCAGTGTAAAATAGGAAAGAGTGTCTATCAGTTTTTATTACAATAAGAATTAAAGAATTGAAAAATAAATGTTGGATAAGATTATATAAATGAGTGTAAATTTTATTTTAAGAGTGAGATTTAAGGTTAGATAGGATACCTTTTAAGAAGAATCACCATAATCGAAATATGATAATGTCACCTTTTCTTTCTGGTTATTACAGATAAACATGGGATTAGGATCCTAAAGAAGAGGTAAGAATTGAATCATTGGTGTCTGTCTGGCCATGATTCCTAGGAATAAATGACGCAGAAGAAGCACAACTGAAACGTGATACACACCGTGGCCAGCTATTCTCATTTGCAAATCTCAATCTCAAATAATCACTTGACTGTTTTTGTATAAATTAACATCAAATATAGAAAACACACTCATGAATCATGTAGCCAGGAAGTAGTAGAGTTAAGGACTAATAAGTTTGCTTATTTGCGTACTTCTGAGTTGTTAGAAATAGGTATTAAATCTAATTCAATCTCGTGTGATAGTAGAAATTGGATAATCTAATATTGGTCTGACAACGGATGAAATAGAAACATAAAAATGTTTATTTAGAACTCGTTAGAATAAGTTCTAACCTAGCTCTCATACCATATTAGAAAATGAATTTTAAGCATAACTTAACTTCACAATACCAGCTTGTAAGGTAAGGTTTGCACCTCACTTATATATTATAATTTGATCTTATCTCTAATCCATCTTAGACTTTCAACATGAATTAGCAAGCCACTGTATCAATTTACGAAAACTTAAAACAATAAAAAAATGGCAATTTTTCAATTCTAAACTATGATATATCTTAACAAACTTGGATTTTAGAAAAATATAACAAGGGCTGTGTCTTTTTTAAAATGTTTTTAGTGTCCGAGTGTATATATTAGAAGAAAAATATATTTTTAATAATTTTTTGACAATTTTTTTATAAATATTTATATAACTGTGATTAGTATACGAATAAAATAATAATTATAAAAAATTATGAAAAAGTTATTAAAATATTATAATCCTGTAAAAAAACACTTAAGAAACACATGAAAGTGCAAAATGACTTCTTGAAACGAGATTTGGTAAAGAAGAAATGCAAAAAAGTTAAAATTGTCTGGTCTCGACCACATCTCTTCATCTCGTAATACTAAATGTGGTTTGACTAAGAACTAGCATAATAACACATTACATATTTTCATTATACAAAAAATTTAAAGAAATATATCATATTAAAAGAATATCAAATTAAAGTATAAAAGATGAATGGCAGGGTGGAAGTGCATAGATATAACTTCACCTATTTATTTCGTAATATTAAATAAAGTTTGACTGATAACTATAAAATAATGACACGTTATATATTTTCGTTATAAAAATTTTAAAGCATATATTATATTAAAAAATATATCATATTAAACTATAAAATAAGGTCAAAATTTTTACTTCTTAAATATTTAATTGTATTTATCACACAACAATAAAGAAATTGAAAAGGACAAAAATGATGTTAGTTGTGACCCACAATTTGACCTTTCGAGAGTTTCACACACCTAAATTTCTAGCACATCTCATATTCCTAAGTAGAGCTAGACTAATATGCAACAAATATTAATTTTTATTTTAGTAATGTAATTTATTCTAATTTCATATATTTTCACATTAAATACAACATTAGTTATTCTTGTAAATATCAAGATCAAGGAAGGTTTAATGTCAGTGTTAAAAAAGTAATTTAATTAAATAAAAGTTGTGTTAGTAATTAGATTAAGGTTCTATTTTTTTCAAAATAATTTTATTTTATTTTTTCTTTGAAAAAGTTGTGTTAAATAAATAGATTTGTTAATGTGTAAAAAGTGATTTTTAAACAAATTAATTTTTGTGAGGAACTGCAAAATTGTTTTAAAAACCGATTATATTTTTCAAAACCATTTTTTAAAAATTATTTATCTTCTCTTTACATGTTATTATTTTTTGTTTATGTTTTCAAAGATAGGAGATAATATGATTGATCATCTTGACAAACTTTTCCCTTATCTAGTCAGATTCTTCGTTTAAGTAAGTTGATTTTTTGTTTCTTTCTTAGGTTTGTTTGTTTTTCTTTTGCATGTAGTCTCCCTTCAATTGCATGCATTTGTCATGTGAGTCATCAATGTGAATATCTACTAATTACTTACCATAATGGTATGAATTTATAATTATTATAATGTTTTTATGTGTAGATGAAAAATCATATATGAGATTGAAGGAATCTTGGTATCCCTAGAGCAATTAAAGTTGTCATACCATGTGAGGAAAGCTAATTTTTACTCTTACATGTTTGTTTTACATTAATTTTCGGTATGGACACTAAATTGGCATTGTTAAGATTCAATTGATATGTTTAATAGTTGTAGATAGTAAAATTAAATGCTTTAATTTCATTGAATGCTTATAATGGTTTGAGGCAGTGAGTTTTATTTAGTATGCATGGATGAATGTGGTTCAAGATTGAATTAGTACAATTGTAAATTTGAGATTTATTATGGATAGTACTGTCATTTCATAGTAATTTTATTGTCTGCATTATGTAGAGTCACTTAGCGAAGGTGTTCGTCATTAGGAGACAACAAAGTCAGAGAACTCGTTAACTTAGAGGTTATTGGACGAGAGCATTCTCGTTGAACAATTTCAAAGTTAGAGAATTCATTGACTTGATGGTAGTTGGATGAGAGTACCCTCACTGAGTGGCACCAGAGTCGAATAATTTACCAAATTGGTTGTCATTAGTCGTCTTGTGGATTTTTTTTCTCTATAGACTCTTTCACATCTTTATTACCACTACTAAACCCACATGCATTTTATTTCCTCAGTTGTACCCTTTGACTATAGATGTAGTTTATTTTTTTTAAAAAAATATAAATTTTTATTTGAAAAAAAATATTTAAAATTATATATAGAAATTTTGTTTAGAAAAATATAAAAATAGAAAATTAAAAATATAACAAAGTATCAAATTTTTTAATTGAAATTTACAAAATTTTTGAAATAGAAAAGTTATTAAATAAATATTTATAAAAATATAAAAATAGAAATTTTAAGATATAGAAAATTATAGAATATTTAATTAAAAATTCATAAAATTCTGAAAATAAAAAAAGTATAGATATTTATTTAAGAAATTTTATTTTAGAAAAAAATATAAAAATAGTAATTTAAAAGTATATCAAATATTTGAAATAAATTTGATTATTTTTATCGTATTTAAATATATAAATGTAAAGAAATATTTTTATGGGATTTAGTGTTTCTATATTTAATTATTTAAACATGAATATGTTTTTTTTTAATTTTTTTTCTAGAGTTGTTCTTCTTGCACCTTCATAAGTTATTTATTAGTTAATTTTTTTATGTAAACTAATGTTTTTATATTTTAATTCATAATATATTTTTGTAATATGTGTTATTTTTTAATATATTGTGTCGTTTATTTAATAATTTTTAACATGTGATGTGGTTTATTTATGTATTATTAATTTTTGAATTTTTGTTGTTATTGTTATTAGTTTGATAAACATTTAGTGTGATAAATATGTTTATTGTAGATTGTGATTAACATTATAAGATGAATAATTATCTATTTTAATTAATCAGTTCTTAAATAAATTCGAATTTTGTGTCCGAATTTTCTCTCTTTGCAAATGAAGCAGTGGAGGGTGATTATAGAAATAAGTTTACCACTAAAGAAATATTCTTCTTACATGATGATTTAATCTAATGAGTTCGAAAAACTGAATTCGATCTTGGATTTTAGTAGTCATTATTAGATCTGACACAACAATCGGTGAAGTTAGAAGAAAGAAATTCGTTTTGTTAGGTTGTGAAAGGAGTGAAAAGTATAATGTTCAATCGAGTATATCCGGAACAAGAAAATGTGAGTGTCCATTTAAGTTGACGGGTAAACCCTATTATAATTGAGAGGGTTGAGTTTTAAAGGTTATGTGCGATTATCACAACCATTAATTAGCGCAGACTTTGGTTGATCATCCTTTTGCTGGGAGGTTAAATTCTGCTGAATAGTCAATTCTTGTTGACATTACTAAGAGTCAAGTAAAGCCCTCAAATATTCTATTGACTCTTGAAGAACATAATGATGCTAATGTGACAACTATAAAATATATATATAGCATCCCCTAACTACTCATATGAATGTGCGAGTGTCGTGACGTCCCAAGCATATCTTGGCAAACATTCAAGTCTCGAAAGAAAAGTAGGTACGACACTAGAATGAGAATGTCACTCTTATTTGCAAAAATTGTGCATTCAACCAGATGCAATATGTACGCACGAGTAACGCACACCCAAAGCTCCTACTCACAACACTCCTTGTAGACCTCCCTAAGCCAGCTCAGCCTAACTTTTGGATTGTGTGTTCGTGCCATCTCAACTATAGCTTTGACACGGTTCCCACCCAACAAATTCATGATATGAGATCAAGCAATCCATGATCGGCATACTCATAAGATAAGTTCAGCAGGGAACTCAATCCAAACATTGTGATAAATGGCTCAACAGCCTCGTGATAAAATCCATTTTTATTTTTACTTTTTTCGCATAGGAGATCACCTTGATCTCCCATTAATCCTACATAACAACAACAAAAAAACATAACAAAACAAAAATTTAATCAACAAATTAACATTTAGGTTGTGTACTAATACAACCTTGCCATATGGCAAATGCAACATTCTCCATGTAATGGTAAGCAGGGAGGTGTATTGTTGACCTTCATCACTTCACTATGCACCTCCAAGTTTAACTGAAAATCCAATTTTTCCCCTCTATCCTTTTACACCTCTAACATAGAATGTTTGACCAAAAAAGATTCCTTTTCAATTTTCAAAAACTAAAACCCTAAGCCTTTATCTCTTGCGTCTCCTCTGATACTCTCATTCTCTCATTTGCCTCTTTCCTCACTTTCACTCTCTCGCGCCCTCTTCCTTCCTTTCGTTTCTTTTGGTTTTGCCGGCAATTGGTGGTGGTGAGGTGGTCTTCGTTGGTGGTGGATCTGCTCTCCTCTCGCGTGTTCTTTTTTGCACTAAGGTTCGTCTCCTTGTTCTATGCTCGTTCATTTTTTATCCATTGTTAATGCATGCATACGTGGATTGAATGGATGAATTTGATTTCATTGTATGCATCTGGATTAAATGTATGCATTTGTGGATTGAATGTATGAATTGAACTGAAAGGATGTGCTCCAAAATGTGACTTAGAGGCGTTAACCACACTTCGAAGTAAGGTTAAGGCCTCCCCGGCGTTTGAAAGCCAGTTGAGGGCTCGCCATCCACAAGACACCTCCCTGCTTACCCATTATACAGAGCATGTTACATTTGTCATATGGCAAGACTGAGTTAGTACATAACCTAAATGTTAATTTGTCCTTAGTTGGCTAATTCTTTTTTTGTTATGTAGGATAAATGGGAGATCAAAGTGATCTCCCATTGGAAAAAAGTAAAAAAAAATGGATTTTATTGAGTCTTTTATCATGATATCTAGATTAAGTTTCTTATTGAACTTATCCTATGAATATGTCGATCATGTATTGATTGTAACATTGACAGAGAAGTGACACTTGAAGACAAATATTTTTCTCCCGATGAGTGAGATGACCATCACATTAAATGACGTTAACAACTTGTTGCACTTACTCTTAAAGATACACAACGAGGACGAACAAACAAAGTCTTGAAGTTATGGAGATAGAGAACCTTGCCATGGAGATGTATAAAGTTACAATGAAAGTTCTTATGAAAATGCGGTGGGTAGGTGCGGTAGTGAGGCAGTATCTATGACTTTCGACGGCAATGGAGATGAGGTGGAGAACTATCTGTGGAGGTGTAGAAAAGAGTTGCGGCGGCTAGTTCATAAAGTAAAAAAGTAATTTTCGTATTTTCATTTTTAACAATTCTTAAATTAAGAGTAACTAAGTCATTTGCTTTGGGCTACGGGTAAGTGCAGTAAGAAATAGCCTTTGCTTTTTTCTCAGCCCAACCTCATTCCCAAGCCCAATATATTGGTTTCAATTTTGAGCCCACAAATTTGGTATTAGAATGGGATCTGTTTACTTTCAACATAATATTTATTGACGCATAATTAGAAGAGAGAAAAAAAATCATGGACGGGTATGGAATGTATTTACATTATCATCTAATAAAAATTCGATATAATACATGCATAATAAATTTATTAATTTTAGAAAAATACTCGAAATTTGTATATATTATTATCTGTTATTCATTAATACTACACCGTGCATGATTATTAAACTTAAATAATAAACAAATTCCGATTTTCTTCCTACTATAAACTATTATAAAAATCATCCCTTTTTATTCCACATAGGTTTCACTTTTATCAACCTTTTTATTTAATTAAATAATTTTACTGTGACGAGTGATATTTTTTCATATTTTTATATCTTTATTAGTGCGCAGTACATACCAATTTTATTAATGACTAATAATTTATTAGAAACTTGACTAATAATCTCTCCTCAGTCACATTTATTCCACCCATAATACTCAAATTTGAGATTTTGTTTAATGATACAAAATCATCATTGCTATTATAAAAGATTTGTTGGTAAATAAAAATTTATAAATGATTAATAAGACAGCTTATATAATAATAAAAGATGTTAATTCAAGAGTATTTTATTAGAAGATAATTTTTTAGTTTTCAAAAGATCTAAAATTAGAAAAGCCTGTTTCTCTTTCTTTGAAGGAAATTCTTAGCTTTTTGAATATTGAAGTTGAAAAAGTTTGTTACTTATATTTAGTTTTTTGTTTGAAAAAGTAATATTCACCTGAAAGCAATGTTTGTTTTGAAAATGATTTTTGGTCAACCTTTTCATTCGAGAACTTAACTTTATCGAATTAAAATTAAAATTTTAATAAAAAATAACATGGTTCTTCATTAAATTATTTCATTTGATAAGGAATTAAATTAAGGGTTAAATATGTTTTTAGTCCCTATACTTTGGAGCGATTTTGGTTTTAGTCTATTTTCAAACTATGGTACAATTTAGTCCTTCAACTTTAGAAAATTCTGGTTTTAGTTTTTTTTACCAATTTTTTTAAACTTTATTTGTTGTTTTAAACACGTTTCTTAATTAATATTAAAGCAAAAATGTGTCAAACAGTGTAAACAATCCAAATGTTGAGATTGAAGCAAAAATGTGTCAAACAGTGTAAAGAATCCAAATGCTATAATGAAACGTTTGAAACAACAGATAAAGTTAAAAAAAATTAGTAAAAAAGACTAAAACCAGAGTCTAAAGTTGAAGGACTAAATTGTACCATAGTTTAAAAATGGACTAAAACCACAATCAACTAAAAATATATTTAACCCTTAAATTAATGATGACAAATAAATTTCTTTTCTTAGATATTATTTAAATCTGTTTCCATTTTGACTGAAAATTCTTGAATTGAATAAATACAAATATTTGTAGAAATAATATCCAACTCTTTCAATTAGGTATATAGAAAAGATATATATATTTTTTGAGTTCTCGTTCTCATACTTATCATATATAAAAGTTTAGTATTATAATTCTTCTTTATCTTTCATCACACATTAGTCTTTTTTAATTGTTATATAACTTGTTTCATATCCATGAATTTCACTTGAATAAGACTTGTCAACTCCACATATGAGATGTCAATTTGTTAACAAAACATTTAATATTATTAAGATATTTCATATAGTGTGTTCTTTTATTATTAGGATTTGGAAAAACTTTTAAACGTTTTTCTTCTTATTTACACTTATCCAACAATTGCATTTTCTTTTATATTATCGATTTCTTTTCAACATATATTTTCTTCTTATTATATGACTTCTAATCCAAATAGACAATAAGTCTTACATATAGTTCTGAGTATTGGAGCAAAATAAAATAGTTATAATGAAATTCCCTTACACATAGATATGTTTTACAATTAATTCCAAAGGAATCATATCTTGTAGATCAAGATCACATTCTCCATCTGCATTTGACTAAGTTCAAACTGATGTGAAAAAAATGGATTATCTAGAAAGCAGCACCAAATCAAATATAGGTAAAAATTTGTCTCCTAAAAAGATCTTAGTCGATATTAAACTTGGAATCCAAGCTCTTGCAACATCATCAAAAGCTGGAAGCCGACCAATCTAACTTCCACCAAAACTGAACAGTCTGCTTTGACTATACATCCACCATATACTGATTCTGATTTGCATATCTTCTGTCTCTCTCTCTCACAGTTACTCACACATAACCATAACCATTTTAGAAGACACTTTAGCTTTCCATTACACATGAAAAAGGATCATCAATGTAATCTCACCAAGGGACAAGATTAGATGAGTCAGTAAACAATGGAAAGTAAATCCAAACGTATCATCCTTAATCCTTTCCTATTATTATATATATATATATATATATATATATATATATACATATATGCTTGTGTTAGGAAAAGAGATTTCTATATATATTTGATAAAACTGATGTTTTGTTCTCTTATTTTTTGTATCAATTACATGTTATCTTTGTTAGAAGTCCTAAATTGATTAGAGATAAAACCAATTTAGAATATATAAGTAGATGTAACCTTCACTTTACAAGCCTATAGGGTTGAATTAAGCTTAAAATTCACTTTCTAACGTGATATCAGTTTTGGTTAGAGTTTATCTTAACCATATTTATTGTTTGTTGGACATATTTTTCGAGCAACAGTTAGAGCAACTGAGAATATTAAATCAAGAGATATAAGCATAATGTAAGATTGATCCTAACAAAGTGTGATTAATGGATAAAATCTGTGATGAAACAGCTGGCCATTTGCATTGATAATTTGGAAGTAAAAAAGAAAGATGTTATTGTTGGAAGTTAGGAACGTGATGAAAGATAGAATCCAACAAAAGGTCGAACCCACCTCAGAGTTGAGGTAACCTTGCCGGGTACGTGTTCCCGTGGCTGAACACTTCACTCAATGCTTTGTCTGCATTATTATATAGCAATGTCCCCTCTTTTCATGCTCACCTTTGCCACTTTTCTAATTAACCCCTCATTGTTTTTGCACTACTTACATTGGTAACAACTACTACACTATTTTATTGCATCATCAAAGAAATGTTACCAAGACCCACGTTCATTCCCCCTTAACTTCATTGAAATTTAAACCCCTAAAGCCTGCAAATCCCTCAGTTTTCGAGCTTGCCCACGTTCACTTAATCGCTTTCTTTTTACTCCACCAAGTCAACTTTGCTTATATATATATATTGTAGCACGCCCACGCTTAGTTCCTCAGGCTGTGTAGCGAGCCTTTTTTTTAGGGGTTTCCCTTTCAGAAAATAGAAGGCTCTTGCTACTGTTGTTTTTGTATTTCATCATCATCATCATCATCATCATCATCGTTGCACCATAACAGCATCCATGGCTGAGTTTCAAAACTACAAGTGCAAGCAAAGAACTAAGGTTCCCTCAAAGAGAAAGGGATATAGCAGCAAGTGTGCTTCTTTGGTCAAGGAGCAACGTGCTCGTCTCTATATCCTACGTCGATGTGCCACCATGCTACTTTGTTGGTACATTCAAGGAGATGATTGAGTTACACTCTTATTCCACCCTCCTTTGGTCTTGTTTCTGTGTAATATATATATATATATATATCCTAAAGTTTACTACCTTCTAAAATGATGATATCTTTGCTTGAAGGAAGCTCCTTGCCATGCATGGTCTGCCAGAAAAGTTGGGTTGAGCTTCACTTTGGATTTGTCATTTTGGTCTCCTTTGTTCCTTCTTTTTTTTTTTACCCATTTGGAAAAGCCAAATGGGTTTTTATGGAGAAAGGAGAGTTTTATGGACATCCTCAGTGCTGTTTTTCCACAATATATGAAGTTGGCAAGGAGTTGATTAACTAAACGTCCTTTAGCTGAAGCTAGAATAATTGGAATGTTGTACTTCACTTGGAATGTACTTAGACTTTTCTACCAAAACCCCCTTTCCTTGTATTGCATATGTTGCTTTCTTTGACTATAATGGTATTATGACTTAATAACTAGCACTTGGTACTTCTGCTGGCTTGAAAAATACAAAAGGGAAACTCAACTATGCTCCATAAAAGACAAGATATAAAAATCATACACCGTTATTTACAAAGTAGCTTCAACTTCAGAAACATTATGATGGCTATTTATAGTTCATCTTAGGGCTATAGGACTAAGAGCAAGCATTTTGTCCAAGAATCCTATGTTCAAAGTTATTATTTGGGTTGAATGAATCTAGTTAAGGGGACAAAGGTTTCACTGTCCATAATTACCTTGTCTAAAGAACCGCATAAAACGTTGGAGGGGGTTAACCAAAATTGGTGCAAATCAGCATAGACAAAAACACTGAAACTGAAGAGAAGGTTTTGATTACAATGATTACGAGCTTTGTACCATGTGAGAAAGTGATTGTGAAGTGAAGAAGATGTATAAGGATTTATCAAAAGGCATATCATGGAATGTTTGACGGAAGGTTGATTTGACAGCACATATGTATTGGATCAAGATAAGCCTAGATTTTTCCATTATATTGCTTGGCCATGCAAAGACAAGCATATCTCTCGATCCATGTTCTTTGTCATTGGAAGTTCGTACATAGGATGTGCAACACCCTAACCAATTTGATTCTAAAATAAGCAAGTTTTGTGGATCTCATTTTTAATTCAGAAAATGCTACTATTACGAGTCCTTCACTCCGAGAGCTTTGTAAGATAAAGTCTGTCATTATAATGAGTCTTTTAACGAGTAAACAAAGTTGGCCTACGAAATCCTTACACACTGTGCTCACTATAAAAAATTGCTTCTTATAATCATTCTTCCTTTGCAGTTATAATTTAATGGATTTCTAAGAAAAATAAATAGTTTTTCTAATGTGTATTACCTAAANAAAAAAAAAAAACTAACATGATTTGAAAGTTTACCAAAAAACTGTATAGAGATTCCAACAGTTGTTTCTATAAACAACAAAGATTAATTGGTAAAGGAATTAATTCATGATTTGAAGATTTTAATGTTAGATAAATCGTAGTTAAAAAACCTATGTGCGCGAGCAAAATAATCAAAACTTGAATTATTGTACACACAAAAAAATGCATATTTTAGTCGGTGAATATGTATATGATTTAATTCCATGTGAGTAATGAAGTTGGATTAGTGTAAGATTTAACACTTGACATATAATACGCGTTTTCCACATAATTTTTGTTATGACAGTTTATAGCCAGTTAGTAAGTTGTATCATTCCAAGAACAGCCAACATGACACGTAACTAAGGCTTATTACAGTTATAAAATACACGTTTTAGCTACATATAATATAATATGACAGCAATTACTAAGAGCTCAATATCTCGATTCCTCCTACAACATTATTTTACGACAGATAGTTAATATAGTTGAGATTCTTTTTTGCTGATTCGAAGGACAAGGCAGTATTAAAATATATACAGACATAATTGAAATCAAATGACTATGCTATGTTAAAAGAGGAAATCCAAACAAACAGAAAAAATAGCTCGACTAACAAAACCGTTTGTTTATAACTTGATGTTGCGTATGATCATAACCATGTCAGTGAATAATTTAAAGATGAGTTTCAAGCTAATGTAAAAGCCTCAACATATGATTAGTTAAATCATGTTGATAGCAATTACTTTCTTGAACATGTAATTGGATATACAAATTTTCACCTTAAATTAAACAAAAGTGGATGTAAAACCTGAGTGGTATAGCTCTGATAGGAATTTGATTCTCATTTGTCAATCCAATCCTTGAATAGCAACATCATGTAAAGAGGAACATTCACTGCTGCAATGACAGTGAACATTCGCAGGGTACGTATCAACCTCTGGATTATAACTTTTGTCTTTGATTTGCCTGTTCTGGGAGGTATTCTTCCAATAGGATCAAGAGCAGTTCCTGAAGCCATATCCACATTTACAGAGTGTTCTCCTTCCTGAGCAGTAGTTTTTCTAGCTGCTGCCCGCATCACAACATTACCCCTGACAGCAGATAAAAGAAAGAACAAAAGGAAGAGACTAATGTTATGTCTCATGACTCACAGTAAGTCAAATATAATACTTCTACAGGATTGAACTGCCACACATGGCAACCAAAGTTTACCTTTCTCCTAAGCTTCGGTCGTTTGAATTTACAGTAGATGGATTCAAGGTTTTCTTTACGAGATGCATTGATCCTTCTGCATCCCACATCATCTCATATTCATAGTTAGCATCCTCATCCTTGTCTTTTGTTTCGCTTCTAGAAAAGATGCCAGACATTAGTTGTTTACAATAGCCAAATAAGCCCCAACACTGATGCCAAAAACTTGTGCCACTTGTTGGCCAAAATAGGGTGGCAAGAAGGGTCAGGACAAATAGCACAATATACCTGACATTTATAGCAAGATAAAACTCATCAAAAAATGAGATGACCCAAATGATCGGGTAAAAATTGTACTCAGTTCAGTTTGAACATACCATATGTAAATGTGTAATTGAACTGGAAGAAAACATAGCTGAGTCAACAAAGCATCTCTTGGAATGGAAGCATTCGGAAGAGTTGAGTTATCAACTGATAATAGCATGAACGAAGGATACAAGTTTCCTTGTTGCCAACTTATAGTACCTAGAGTGTGCTGCATACTCTTGTCAGTTACATTTGTCCAAACACTCAAGGACAGTTTCAACTAGATAAGGTTTTTACCTCTTCTACAGGCCCATATTTAGATTGATGAGTGATGGTACACTGATCGTGATCATGACCAGACAAAATAAGCCTCTGTCAAAAACAAAACTGTTAATTCAGAGAGCAGTTACCCTCACTAAAGTTTCAGCTTCCAACTTCCCTATATTGAGTCGTCCTCCACTTCTCAGTCATCCCCACAGAAAATGAAAATGACCCGGGTATTTTTATCAGTACAGAACAAGGCCTCATAAATTGAAAGGCGTATATTGAACAACAAATAATCGGTAAACCCACCATGAACTATTTTTCCCCATAACAATATTAAGGTAGGAATAGCAACGCAACATTCCAAAAAGAGAGATGACTCACAGGTTTGATTGTATCTAGTAAGTACTCTGAAGACTTCTCAGAAACATAATTTTGATACCTGGATAGAATAAAATTTAAGTCAAACATCAGTGACTATGAGCTACCTGCGCTTGATTCATGCAGTTTTCATTCATGGTTTGAAAGATGAGTAACTTACGATATCTCATTAATGTTATCATTTACAGCATAATTTATCCTCTGAAATATAAGAAGAAATTGTTAAAAAGTTTCCAGAACGACAGGTAAGAAAACATTCAGATTTCTGACACAACTCACTGCGCCATATTATTCCAATGACCAATACCATACCACATTCAATGTGTCTGATATAAATTTGCTTCAAGAAACTAAAATAAACTTTACCTGATTGATAACTGGGGAACTCCGATAAGGACCGCAATAAGTATCATCAAGTCGATATAATGGAATATGTGTCAACAAAACTCTTGGATGAACCACATTACCTAGTAAAGTTCAAAAGAAACAAGCAATACAATAAGACAATTGACCCAACCTGACAATGAAATATATATACTCAAAGGCCAGTTCATACCAGCAGAGATATTCTTCACAAAACCCCAAGTTTGAGAAGTCAGATGATTTTGTGGGTGTCCTGTAGAAAACATAATTAGTTCAGCATTTTCAGCTTTATCAAAATTTTCCAAGCAGTGACATGTATAAATAGAATATGATTTAAATTTACCATATTTCAATAACAAATTTTTAGATATCTAGATAGTTAAACTATAATTGTTTTTTTAAGATAAAAAAATGTCAAAGAATGAAACATAGTTCATAAATAAAGCCTTGTCCAAATGGAGAAATGTTCAGTGTTAAAAGTTACATGTGAAACATAGTAAACGGCACAATGCAGCAAACAGATACAAAAACATCTATTCCAGCACGTACAGCCGCGAGAAGAGGGTTTGATCAAAAGAATAAACTCGATTGTCAGATAAATCAGGAATATATATTGCACTGAAATGATACAAATGTTGATGACTTGATACCATAAAATAAGAGTTCTAGTAATTACAACATTGCTACTTAAGAAACATGACAGCTGAAATTCATAAGCCAAATCTAGCTTACCATCCACAGTTTGAGCATCAATGGCAACAAAATCCACTTTTCCGACAGTAAATCTGTAGTTCCTTGTCCCAAATGCTTCCTCATAGCGTTGGATAACCTATGCTCATGGGGCAAGGAAGGAACCAATAGAGAGAACATAGTTAATGGAAAGTGCAAAACCAGACAACATATTGATTGTAGATTATGTAAAATTGAAGGGAAAAACTTATTTCAAGAACCACTTAATAAAACGTTTTGAACATTTAACATGTGGTTCAAACCTCCTATTTATGAATCACAACGAACAAGCTCCTATTGCCAAATGTCTTTCTACGGTTCTCAAGATCAATTATCAGGCAACTTCAATGAATTTTTGTGTCATTCACAACCAACACAAGATTAAGACATTTCATTGTTATGATAAAATGCCATGTTTTGCTGACATTCATCTTCTAAGAATATCAATAATGCATAAATGTCAAGGAGATTAGTTTATACAAAATCTCATCTCACTCAACAACAATATGCATGTCTTCAATAGTCCAAATTTTAAAATAGGAAATGATTATATTGACTTCCTGAACATTACTCCATTTTTAAATAGACACGTTGAACATGTTTTCATTGCAACTACTACTTAAATTTTGATAGGTATAAAAAAATACAGAAAAGTAATGAAAGGGAATCCCTTGTATTAGTTCATCAACAAAACAAAGTAACAAAGACAATGTCGGTCCTGTTGCCAAATCCCAGCCCAAAATCTGTTTTCTCCCACCCAAAACCAGCCTCCCCTAAAGATCAAGTAGTACTACCCTTATACTCCCTATTCTCTCTCCAAAACGTAAAAGATTCCCTCCCCCTGCCACATAGGCAATTCTGTTATCAGGAAATCAGTGTGCTTGTGCCTGTAATCCCCATGAAATGGGTTTCCACTTCTTCCTCTCATAAATATTTTGAATATTCCTAATATGCCCTTCCAGTTCTTTGTTCGTTCCCATTTTCTGGTATCAATACAATTGAGTAATATACCCTTCAGTTAACCTTCCATTAACTGACTAAAGAACAACTCATCCTAATGCTTCATTGAGATTATATCCTGTCAAAACCATGCTGCTCTTTATGTATTTTAGGAAGTTTTTTATTTTATCCTTGATGTAATTTTATTTTTTATTAAAGATGTATCTTGCAGTAAAACTAGGACTGCTTTAAAAACAATCCCATATTGCAGGAATTGGTTTCCTTAGAATTAGCTCTATATTTCCTAAAATAAACAGGAGGCTCATGTATTAATAGGACCAATGATCTCATTATTGAAATACAGAAGAAATATCACTCTTTCTAAATTTGATATGGTATCCCAACGTGGTTTGTTAGGCCTATTGTGTTATTTGCTCTGGGGTTGATATTGGACTACCTACAAATATCTAGTTCAATGCACAAGATATACATGTCTCGGCATAAAAGGTGTGTGTTGGAACATCGACTAGAAACAAGGACAACCCTATACACTAGTTTTGATATAATGAGTTACACTTAAACTTATTTCTTATCATGATATCAAAGCTCCTAATCTTTAGGAGTCTCTAATGGTCTATCAACCCAAAAACGCACTCTTCATTGTTGCAACCCCTTGAACATATAGCCTTCTTAATATGAGATTGTATCTAAGCAGTTCAATTACTATTATTTTAAAACATAATTTCCTGATTTTGGCCTTCAAAGGTCTAAAAAAATAACAAGATAAAAAAAGAAAAATAAGAAAGATTTGGAATACCACATACAGGACTCATCATGTCTTTTTATGTCTCCTCTTTTATTCGCCCAAGATCAAGCTTCACTCTCTAAAAACCTTTCTAACAGAAAAAGTCAGGGTAAGTCCAAATGCTTGAGTCTCTTCCCAAGCTCCATGCATTAATGAGAACTTGTGCACCTTTGGGTACCCTAAGGCCACACGTGTCTAACTCAGCCACTGATTTGTGAATTCCTATTGAAACTCCTAGGTGCAATCTAAGGGTTTTTTCCCCCAATGGTATGCAGATTAAGAGCTTAGTCCCATCTGAATCTTTAGGTTCTCCATACACATTTCCATGGGTTTTGTGGCTGATGTTGCATCTATCGCATTGACAAATGAGTCCTCCCACAAAATGTGAGACAAGTAAACATGTATGATTTGGGAGAGTGGATGAAATGACAAAGATGAAAATGCAGTCATCTGGTCTTCAAAGTCTTGTAAATTTTTTAGGCTTAAAAACATGATAGTCAGGAAATGTCTTTGAGAATAATAATATTAACTACAATAGAGGTAGTAGTAGTAGAAAAACTTAAAAGGATAACATTTAATCTCAAAGAAGGATCAAGATGAGTAGTTCATTAGTGACTTAACAGAAGGGTCCATTGCATTAATACAAGAAGTTCAAGGTGTCTATTTGAAAAATGACCTGTGTTTGAGGGTTCTATGCATTCTTTTCCCTTTTAATATCAACACTCAACAACCCTTAGGCACAATAAATGTAATTTCTCATCCTCAAGGTCTTAAGATCATTGTAACCATGACTACATTTTTAGACTCTTAGTCACGTCTTTGGTCATTTGATTCCCTTATAGTTATACACCATACAAGTCAATTCAAACAATCAACCTTATAGTTATTGAACTTTGGGAATCAAAAGTTGAGCGATAGAATGTTTAAATACCTCTGGATTTAGAGAATGAAGACTTTCATACCCAATATCATGGTTTCCAGGAATGTAGTAAACTTGCAAGTCCATGTATTTTCCTCGTGCATTCAAACCAAAGATATGTCGGAAGCGACTCAAAGACTCCTGCCATCTATTCATCCAAAAGATTGTAAAAGCATTTCATAATAGAAAATTTGAGTCAACATGCTGAACAGTCATTCAAGATAAATGAGTAAAGCAACACATTACTTGTAATTAATCAGCAGCTCCGTAGAATGTAATCATATAAATATTTACTACAGTAATCTAGGGATTTCGTTATCTCTCTTTTTTTCAACAATATGGAAATGTAATCTAAATAAATATGACTAAATTATCAACTGATATAAAGAACTCTGAAAGCAAGAGGGTTAAAACTTATCATTAAGCACCAAAGACTCCTTTAACCATTTGGTTTCAGCATTTCGCTCAAGCCTTTGACCAGAGATTAATATCCATATATTTTTGGTTGAACTCAATATGGTGCTCATATGATGACTTACTAGGATAACTTTTTTAGTATAACAGAAAGAGGAACTAGCAATGCACTTTATTTTTTTGCTTTTGATTACTTTGTCCACTAAATTCATCTTTAGCAAATGAGAAAAAAGAATCAACATCTAATATGTACAATGTATCATCTCTTTGGTTTTCTTGTTTTCTGAAGTGAAAGGTAAAAATTGAGTTCCAAAATCACTGTAGGTGGAAAAGGCTGATTGGAAAAATTAAACATGGCATAAGAGATAAATTGAAATTATTTTAAACTTGTACAAAACTAAGGAAATAATTTTCAGGACTTACTCTTCATCTGATAAATAAGGACCTCCATCAAAGTAATCACCTAAAAACAATATGACATCAGGTTTGAAAGGCAGGACAGATCCAAAGAATGATCTACGCATGTTTAAATCAGTGTAGAATTCTGCAAGCTCCAGTGCAAGTGATTTTGCAGGAAGACTGAGAGAAGTTTTATCCATGAGCTGTTCAGTTTAAAAAGAAATTAAAATCAAATGATGAGAGAGATGCACGTCCACAGAAACGTGAAATAATAAGTACAAACACACTTAAACAGGCATGGACGATGCAGGTATATTTTTCACAGATATATGTATGAGCATAAAATAACAATAAAAGAAACATTCACCTGAGGATCTGTAATAACAGCAACTTTTACATAATCAGCTTGGTAATTCCCGCCGTCTGTTTGAGCCTGCAAGCAAAATCCCGAAAATAAGCTCAGTTAATTGGCATTTTATTATGTTTAGCAAAACAAATTATAATAGTAATGTAGACATAACTTTTGATATGCTGTAAAAGAACCAGTCATGTTGGCTTAGGCTCCCTTCAGGAATCATCAAATATTCAATATTTCAACAAAGCGAAAATGGCGTAGGCTCTGTCATTGAAAATAGCATCTACTCTCCCATTTAATCACAAATGAGATAGGTGTTTTTAACTTCTACAATAACTACTTTAAGAGTCATACTTGCAATGAAATAGGTTCACAGTGTAAAACATTTTACATTAACAATGTACATAAATCAAACTCTTCAACAAAACCCAATAAACCATATCCAACAAAACTAGTAAAAATTTACAGATCCAGTACATACAATGCCCACATTCCTTGGTGGAGCCACTACTAGTAAAAAAACACTAACAACCTTCATATACCAGACCAATTTCAAAATTAAATAAAACCATGACTACTATTCAGTGTTCATGAACTCCCAAGCTCATAAACAAAACAAGTGATTTCTTCTGGTTTTGGTTATGAAGTATAGAGAATGTCAAATATTGAGTGTGACCCAGAAATGAAAAAGGAGAAAAAATGAAGACTTTGTAGCTACCGTTGACGAAGAAGAGTTGCGGAGAAGATGGGGCCACGAACAGGTGAAGAGGGATGGAACCCAATAAGCGAACATCTCACCATAGAGAAGGGTTAGTGCCCATAAGAGACACAGCAACAGAGTTAACTCGTGCTGCTTCATCACCAATACAGATCCTCACACTCACAGCAATGGAATCAAATCAAAGTATTGCTTCCCTCATCTGCACTCTATCGAATTACATTACCTATCTCGATCCTCCAATTTTTATTTTTATTTTGTTTTTCTCTGGTTTTGTCAAACTGGTTGGCACTTCAACGAAAATTAAACTATAAGCTTTGTTAGTGAAAAAAGGAAACAAAAGGAGAACACAATTGACGAAAAATAATAGAGAAAGTAGTAAGAATCAACATTTTTTAGAATCTTAGTCTCACCATAAAAAAAAATCTTATATAATCCAGTGAATATAAAATATCTATAGTTTTAGATGTATCAACTTAAGATGATTGTAAAATTCAAACCAATTATTATATTTAGTAGTTTATTTATTTGATAACAGTATAAAATTATTTTATTTTTAGTATTTTTGATAATTTGTCTAGTATCAAGAAAAGACATAAGAAAATGTAGACAAACTCTGAAAGAAAGAAATGGAAAAAAGCAAGTTGTTTTTAAGTAAGAGTAAAATACAATTTAGCAAATCAGGGTGAAGTTAAAAAAATAAATAAATACATTATGAAAAAAAAAAATCTTATTAGCATACTCTATGAACATGATTATTTATAATACATGTTATGGGTTATGTCATTGTTGGTCTAGGATTTAAAGGCTCAAATAATTTTTTTAGAGTTTTGTAATTTAATTAATTATCTTTAATCCTTCATTACTTAATTCCTGGTTAATGTCGCTTACCTATATATGGTTGATGATGTCTCTTCCTTTTGTTGATGTGTTGATCGAAGTTATCTCAGACCTTTTGTTAATCTGTTAATTAAGTTGTGTTTCTCCTAGATCCTCCATTAAAGAATTCAATTTACATTAATCTAAAAATATATTACAAATTATCTAATATGCTATATTAGATAATGTAGAGTATATTTTTATATAAAAATATATATTATAAGTAATGTAAATTAAAATTACAAAATTCAAAATATTTTATTAAATTTAAAAATACATTTTAGATTATTTAATTCAAAATATATTTCCAAATAATTTGATTTAAATATCTGAATTATGTATATTTTAGAGTTTTCCAATATTATATAAACATGTAGGTTTAATCATTCTGATAATTCCTATTTTCGGTGACTTTTTTTAATTAGGTCCTTCATTTTTTTTTTCTCAATTGGGTCTTTATTTTTGAAAATTTAAAGCAATTAGGTCATCGTTAGTTTCGTACTAACACCGTTAAAAAGGGTGACACGTGTCAGCTTGTGACTTTTTTTAATTTTTTAAATATATTTTTAATTATTTTTATTTTTATTTTTTATTTTTTTTCTTTTAAAAATAAAATTTGTCACGTGTCAAGTTGACATTGTGCCACATAACAATGACAGTGTGAGGTGGCACTGACAGTGCCACGTGTCACTGTCAAACAACGTGTCGTTGCGTTTGTTTCAATTTGGTCCCTGTATTTTTATTTTGTTCCAATTTGGTCCTTGTATTTTTATTTTATCTCAATTTAGTCCTAATTTTTTTAAAAATTTAAAAAAATTTGTTCCTTCCCAAATAAAATACAGTATGTACATTTTCCAAAATTTTTGTCTTTAAATTTGTTTTTGTTAAACAAATTATTAGTAATGATGTATTTCAAATCGAAATATTTAACTCTATAAACGTTTTATGAATTGTTGAGGAAGTATTAAGACTATACTTGTGTAGATTACTTTGACAAAAATATTTATTATTGAGATGTTAACTTTTATAGGTTACTCATTCATATTATAGGTTAAATGATTTCCTTACTACTATATAAATAAAAACGTGTCATATGTTAGTTTGTAATTTTTTTTATTTTTCTAATAAAAAAATTAATTTGTATAAATTTCTTTGTAAAGATTTATATACAAATAAAATTTTGTTTGAACTTGGAGAGAAACAAAATTGTTTAGTTTTTTAAAAAAACAGGATTAAATTAAGACAAAATAAGAATACAGGGACCAAATTGAGATAAATTAAAAATATAGGGACCAAATTGAGACAAATCTAATGACACGTGGTCTGATAGTGACACGTGGCACTGTCAGTGCCACCTCACATTGTCATGTGGCTCAATGTCAACTTGACACGTGACAATTTTTTTTTAAATAAATAAAAAAATTAAAAATAAAAATAAAAATAATTAAAAATATATTTAAAAAATTCAAAAAAATCATGACACGTGTCACCCTTTTTAATGATGTTAGTACGAAACTAACGACAGTGACCTAATTGTTTCAATTTTTCAAAAATAGAGACCCAATTGAGAAAAAGAAAAAATGAGGGACCTAATTGAAAAAAATCACCGAAAATAGAAACTATCAGAATGATTAAACCAAACATGTATAAATAAAAAACTATAGTGTGGTTTAGGAATAAGGTGATTTGGACTAAATCTTGTAAAAAGACATTTTGTATTATTTTTCAAAAACAATGTTTACTTGGTTCTTTTTACTTATTTAATATAACTTTTTCACCAATATGAAACATGATTTCATTCAGAATAAAGACATGTTAATTTAAGTTAGTGATGGGCATATAATCTTTTCCAATTTTAGAAGAAAAAATAGTTTGAAAAAGTGTGTATATATTTATATATTTAGGAGCCTTCTTTGCCTTTTTGTTCTTCTTTAGAAATTGACTAAGATATTTTTTCGTGGGATTGATGTAGATATTTTCATTCTTTTCATGCATTTACATTGTTTGGGCTAAAAGTTGTCTAAATATAGGACCTATTTTATCCTACAGAAGCCTAGCTCAGGAAAATGTGCTTCAAATGAATATTGTTAGGAATGTGGGGATGGTACTTGAATAAACACATTCTCTAAGTCACTAATATTCTAAACAAACCTAAGTTTCGTGTAAAAGAGTTCATCTGTTAGTAAATTATTTAACTTATTTGCATAAACATATTTGTTGAAATTTAAAGTTGAGTTAGATCATTCAAAGTTATTTTCATGCAGAAGCATCTTCCATAAAATATACAAGCAAAAAAGTCATACAACATGGACATTTCACAATCAATCACATTGGAGATTATTAAAGTCAAACTCTTAACCTATAGTTGTATTTCGGGTGTACGGTTGAGAATCTCCCCATAACACTCCTTCAAGCTTTTTTCCATAGTAGCTTAGGTATTTTCGTATATTTTAGTCCAAAGTCCTTGCTTGAGTACTTTCCAAACCATTCGGGTATATCTGTCAAAGACACTCTGACGTATTCAAGTCAGTAATTAATCTAATCAGGATTAGTAAAATCATAAACTTTTATTAAATGCAATGACTTACCTATGATTTCTATTTATAAGTTTGAAGATGGGTCTGAAATTAATGAAATTCTAATATAATCCATTAATTGTTAAGTAATGCTAACTAGTAATCTTGATTAAGAAAGGTCTCGTCCGATCTTTCACTATCCTGTCATGCAGTCATTACACTACGAATTTGGATTGTAAGACGCGCATCGTCCCTTGATGATCTCTCCTGGTCCTATTGTAGGGCCATAAGACCACGTAGTACATATTCCAAACAAGAGGGATGATTTTTTTGAAGATTGGATGTAGTATTTACTCTGAGGTTATGATGCATGATTCCAAATTTGAATGTTATTAACTATTCAACTACTAAGATTGTAGTAAAGTATATATGTAAGTGTACCATAAATAACAAATTTATTGACATCAATCCTTGATGTTTTCCTATTAATGATTATAAAATCAAATTCCAGTTATCCATACTTATCAGAAGAAGCTTGCTTGAGGTTGGTTTCTTGGTTTCTGTTGACATTTGAAAGATGAAACAGTGACCAAGAAGCAACTATGATCTGCTAAAGCTATTCATTCCTCTTTTCTGGATATGATTTGATGCACTCAGAGCAGAGGGTTATTTTATTGTTTGATTCTGCTCTTGGTGAATAAATGGTGAATTTCAAATATCATGCTTAGCCATAATGTGTTCACAGCCCCACCACTGAAAATGAACCTCACGTTTAATGGGCTAGAGAGACTTTCTAGTTTCTACCAAGAACAACCAAAAAAATGGATATAGAGTCAACAAATAATCATGCGCATTTTACACTGATGTTACATCTCCAATAAGTGTCCAACATGTTCTTCTGTTGAGTGTGTATCACATTCCTCTAAATAATATATCAAACAGCTGATTGTGCCACTGTTGGGCCATTCATTTCTTCAGTGAGTGATTGCGTGCACTTCTGCTTTTGGTTTTAGGCCTCAGATTTTGTCATGAACCATAAAATCTCTAATTCATTCAAGGTGTCTAATAGTAAACAACTGTCAACCTGAAAGTTTGCCATCTTCAGTGTACACATTCTGTAGTGTCAGTTATTTTTTAATCACAAATTGTCAAATCATGAAGTTCATAGTTCCTCTTCTGGTAGAACATTAGTTTGATTGCTCAAGCACTGCTACATTTCTGGATAACAATCTAAGAGAAAATTTGATATTAGTGGCTTTCTGTCCTATTGTCATTTATGATCACACAGGTGTGTGCACTAAACCAAGACCACTGATGTGCATAGTTCAAAACAGAAGGGACGTGAAGGCAAAGGGTCATAAATAAACTGTTACTTGTTGTAGTTATGCATTTCATTGCTGATTTACAGAACAAAAAGCATAACGCACGATGTGTAAGCTGAGGTTCTTCCATTTATCTTTGATGGCAAATTGACAAATTCCTTTGTGATGTTGGGAATGCAAGTGTGAGTCCAAGTCCCACATTGGATAGAAATGAAAAAGTAGAGTACTATATAAAGATGAAAGACCCATTGATGCATTGCCTTATGGTTTTGGGACTAAGATGAAATAAATGCTTTTTTGTGCTGGATATCATCTTTTTTTTTGTCAACTTCTAAAAGAAAGGAGCGGTATTCAACAATTTGAACAATAATAATAAAAATCAGTAAGTTTATAGGAGTGCAATAATAACATAGGTTTGCATTGTTTTAGGATTCTGCATTGATCATCAGAAAAATTTATTAACGTCAAAAGTTGCAACTTCCAAGAATAGAAAGTTCTCCAGCTCAAAATGGATGATCACATAAGATAATTCACAATATCTTTCTAGCAACAATGTTCTGACAAGGGGAATCAACATTTACAGTGGTCAAATGATAATCTGTAAAAAAGCAAAAGAAAGAATTTGCACAAGTATACAATGTTGTCAAGATTTGTTGAGGGACAAACATTTCCCTCAAGTCTTTATTTCTGTGTTGGCTGGTTGTCTGATGCTACATTCTTCAGCCATTCAACAACTTCTCTGATGCTTGGTCTCTTGAAAGGATTGTGGCTGACACACATGCAAGCCACATCCAGCACCTTCAGCATCTCTCCTTCAAATCCCTTCCCTCTCAGAATAGGGTCAAATACTTGATCTTGTTTTCCTTCAATTCTCATTTGTTGAACCCAGCCAACCAACTCCCTTGACATTTTTGGCTTGCATACATCTACAGGCCTCCTCCCAGTTAACAGCTCAAGCATGACAACACCCAAGCTGTACACATCTCCTCTCAGAGTAGCCACCCATGCTTGTCCATACTCAGGGGGAATATAGCCTAATGTACCAACAAGTTCAGTGGTAACATGAGTATGATATGGAAGAATCAACCTGGACAACCCAAAATCAGCAACATGTGCCTCAAAATTTTCATTAAGGAGTATGTTGCTTGACTTTATATCGCGATGCACTATGTGTGGTTCACATATCTGATGCAAATAAGCCAAGCCACAGCTTGCACCTTTTGCAATCTTCAAGCGAGTTGGCCAATCAAGTTGGGAAGCACCATCAGGCTTTTCATGTAACCAGTAATCAAGGCTTCCATTTTCCATGTATGTATACATGAGAAGCCGGAATCCCTCATGCACACAATAGCCTTTTAATGCCACCAGATTTTCATGCTGTGCTGTTGACAAAGCCTCTACCTCTGCTTTGAATTCCCTTTCCATGAGGCCCAAGTCTCCTGAAAGTTTCTTGATGGCAACTGTGGTTCCATTTGGTAGTGTTGCTTTATAAACCAAACCAAAACCCCCACATCCTATTATGTTTGCCTGACTGAAATTTTCAGTGGCTTTTAAGATGTCAAATATGGTGAGGTCCTTGGTTTCATTATTCTTGTTGGAAAACAATACCACTAGGCTAGCCTCCTTGTCAACTTCTGGATGAATTCCATTGTTGGAGTAGGCAGAAATTGATTCCATTTCAATCTTGTCTAGCTCTCCACCTGGATTGACTCTTCTCTTGGATAGTATCCACAGAGTCAACACTGTTACCAAGGAACCAAAGCCAAAACTGGCTGTAATGACAAGTGCAATCATTACTCTTTTGTTTGAGCTGTGACTAGCTGCAGTAGTATTAGTAGAAGTATTTTGTTGAGAACAAGAACGCTGAATGACTGGACCGCACAATTGCGAGTTTCCTTCAAAGCTGGAATAGGAGAAAGTATCAAATTGACCACCAGTTGGTATCTGTCCTTGAAGATTATTGAAGGCTACACTGAAAAAAGACAAGAAATGTAATCTTCTAAGGGAATCAGGAATTTCACCAGATAGTTGGTTTCCTGAGAGGTCTAGTTTCTCTAAGTTAGTCAGGTTTGAAAACTGAACTGGTATATCACCAGAGAAGCTGTTATTTTTCACGTCCAGCTGAAGAAGGGCTTTGAGTTTTCCAATCTCAATAGGGATACTGCCATTAAGGTGATTGTTTCCCAGATATATTGCTGGGGGGAGGGCTGAAAGCTGATTATATTGCAGTAGGGAAACATTATTTGCATTTGCAAAGACAGGTAGCTCAAGATAAGTCCTTTCTACTTTATCATTTGCCTGTTGTGATGCCAGTGCTGGGAGTTCTGTGAGCTCTACTGGAATTACACCAGTAAGGAGGTTAAAAGACAAGTCCATGTAGAAAAGTTGAGGAAGTCTACCCAACCATGGAGGAATTGGACCACTGATTTGATTAAAGGACAGGTCCAAGGCCTCAAGCTTCTTAAGTTTCACAAGCCAGCCCGGTATTTGACCTGTGAAATTACAACCACCAAATCCTAAAACCTGCAGTTTTTGAAATCCACCTGGCTCTATTATGTTCACATCTTGAGGTATCATTTCGTTGAAAAAATTCTTGGAGAGCATAAGGGTACTAAGGTTCTTGAGCCCCCTGAGTATTGTCAGAGCCCCAGTAACATTCCTCAACTTGTTAGTAGAAATTGATAGGAAAGACAAAGACTCTAGTTCAAGTATCCTGGGAGAAATCTCTCCCTCAAGCTGATTAGATGCAAACCTCACAGCTGAAAGTGACTTGCATGCATAAAGGGTTGGTGGTAAACCACCGACAAAAAAATTATTGCCAAGATCAAGTGTAGTAAGTCTGAGGAATCCCGAGAAATTGAATGCAGAGAGATTTCCCTCCAAGAGGTTGACCCTTAAATTCAACACCACAAGATTGACACAGTTCATCAGAGACGGGGGCATAGTACCTGTCAAATTGTTGACATGAAGGAGTAGCCGTTCCAACTTGGAGAGTTTACCAATTTCACGGGGGATGAAACCTGTGAAATGATTGGAGTAGAGCTCCAAAACTGTGAGGTTGGTAAGGCCAACTATACCATCGCCAATTGTTCCAGTGAGTCTATTGAGGGGCAATGAGATTTCTGTGAGAGAAACAGCATCAAAAAGATCACTTGGGATAGGCCCTGACAGAAAATTGAAGCCTGCTCTAAATCTCTCCAGCTTGGAACATGCTCCAAGTCCAGGCTGAATGGCACCATCAAAATCATTGGAGGAATAATCCAAGAATCTGAGAGAGGAGGAGTTATGGTCATTAATGCAAAAGAGGGAAGTGGAAATATGACCTGTGAAGCTGTTATTACTAACATTCAAAGACACCAAACTTCCTCCAGCTGCAGCAGCTGCCAAGTTCTCGAGCAAAGAATTTGGAAGTGTCCCATTGAAAAAGTTGCTGGACAAATCCAGCTCCTGGATAGCAGCACCACTGCTATTTTTGCCACTGTCATCACCAACAAAAGGTGGCAATTCACCAGACAGATGATTGTAGCTCAAATCAAGAACGACCAAGTGACTGAGCAATGAGAAAAGGTGGTGCTGGAGACCACCGGATAATCTGTTATGGGAGAGATTAAGGTGAGAGAGAGAAGAGAGGTTTGTAAGAGAGGGGGAGATGAAGCCAGTGAGGCCTCTAGAAGGTAGCAAAAGATGTGTGACTCTAAGATCCCCATCACAAGTAATGCCTTCCCAAGCACAGCAGTCAAGAGAATCAGACCAATTGAGAGAAGGAAAAGGTGGAGAGGTGGATATGTTCCGAGAGAAAGCCAAGAGGGAGAGTTTATCAATCTGAGTACAAGAGGAAACATGAACAACAAACAAGGACAAGAGGAATAAGGGGACTATGATAGAGACCATGAAGTTGGAAACCATGTAAGAATTGTAAAGGGAATATGCAGAGGAAGATGAAGATGGTGATGGCATGAGAAAAACTGAGAGAATGGAGTGTTTGAAGTGATGGTTGGTCATGAGAGAGTGGAAATGAGAAAGAAAAGGAGGAGGGGGACATAAGGGGGTGAAGAACCAATGTAAGAAGAGATAGTTGGGGTGGCATGGGAGCAAGGAAGACCATGACCATCCATTGACAAGGGAAGCAAAATGAAGGGTGGGAGAGAGAGAGAGAGAGAGAGTGGAAGGGTGACGTTGACAACTGGGGATTTAGATATACATACACATAGATAATATTTAGATTTTAATTATCATTACCACTGTAACATCTCATTGCAGTTCATAGGAAATATAATTCATCTGAAAAGAAAAGAAAGATTTTTGATATAGTTGTTGTTCCACTATTGATCTTAAAGAAAGTAGAAATTAAAAATGATAATATAAAAGTAGGAGTGGATGGTTGGCATTAAAGAAATGATGAATAGAAAAATAGAAATGGGAGCGTTTACTTTAGAGGGTGGAAGTGGAGGAAGAGTGGAAAATGTGAAAGATGATGATGAAAAACATGATTGAGAAGTACGCCAATAACAACGTGTGAGGCAGACAGACAACAAAAGATGTACAATAGTTTCTCTTCTCTTGCTCATAGCTAGTTGCTACATAAGATATATGTTATGCAGCCACCACCAAACAGAAGCACCTACCAGTTTCTTTCTTATGGAGGCCTTATTCTATTATTATTATTATTATATTATTATTATTATTATACTATTATTGTTATTATTTTCTCTTTCTCAAATGTCTAAATATCAGTCTTCCAAAATGACTCTTACCATCTACAGTCAATTCCCTGTTTGGATAGCTTAACATGTCATGCTTGGTCGTTTATAAATGCCTTGTCTCTCTCTACCTTTGCAACTCTTTAATGATTTACATTACATGTGTTTAGTTTATATATACAAAAAAATGCATTGTAGTTTTTTAAAAGATCGTGATAATAACTTTTTCTAACATGATAATAAATTATATGTTTATTGATTCGTATATTTAAAACAAATTAATCATAAATTACTAATTAAGTAGTTGTAAAAAAGAATGAATTGTAGTTTATATGTGTTTATTTGTAATTCTTTAGTAATTTACATGAGTTTAGTTTATATATATAAAAAAAATGCATTGTTGTTTTTTAAAAGATTATGATAATAATTTTATTTAATAATTTTTCTATAATAAATTATATGTCATTATTTTATTAGTTTGTGTATTTAAAATGGATTAATCATGAATTATTACATGAGTGATTGTAAAAAAGTTATAAAAAAAATAATTAAAAAAATATTTTTCGTTTTTAAAATAGTTGAACATGGTTATTATGTTAAAATTATTTTAAAAAGTTATGTTTTGTTTCTAAATTAAATTATATATTTGTTTCTTATTTGTATGTTTATGAAGATCGTGTAAAATATGTTAGTCAACTGTAACTTGGTTTTTATGTATTGTTTCCTCCAAATGATATTTTACAAAATTGTATAAAGTACAGGAAAGAAATAAATACATAGTTATGTTTAGGGATGAAATATAGATTTTGAAAATAATTTAAAAATATTTAATCCTTTATAAAATTTGTATTTAGTTTGATTTAGTAAACTTATTACAGTTTATGATTTAAATTAATGACATTAATTCTGACATGGTTAGCACTCAGTTTGAAATGCTTTTAAAGTGATTTTATGGGGATGAATTTGGTTTAAATTTATATTTTAACGAGAATTGTTAAATATGTTGTGTCGGATGCTATTAAATATCACTATCAAATTTCCTGCAAACTTATTGTAATGAGAATTGTTAAATATGTGGGAAGAAACTTGACTTTTCAGATCTTAATTGTGTGAAAATAAATTAACTTAAACTTATGAGATTATTAATTTAATTAGTTTTATCAACAATAATTAAACAAAAATTATTTTCAACTCAATATCTTTTTTCTTACTCCATCTCTTTTTATATAAACTTTACTATGCATATTAGATTTTTAACCTTTTACAAAAATGATAATAAACTTGAACACCAAATTAAATTCAATCAAATGTATAAAAAAGTTAAATTTATTGTTTAAATTAAACAACTTAAACAACCTCTTTATGGTATTAATAGAAGTTTTGAAAACGGTAAATTTGCAAGAAAATTTCTCATGTGATGATGAAATCTATAGTTCTAAGTTAAAAACCCATTAATGCAAGGTAGTCAACCATTAAAATCATTTTTAACATCTTTAATTCTATTATTAATAATATAAATAATTCTGGTTTAAATATATTTCAACTTTTATGATAGATTTATATGGATTGATTCAGTCACAGTTTTCCATGACTTAATCTTAATTTCTCAAATACTATGTCCATCCAAAATCATCATAATTTATTATTTTCATACTAGCTAAAATAATAATTTTGTGAATATAATTTCACTTTTCTAATTATATATTACTTTTATATGTATTTCAAATATTCTTATCATTCATTCTAGAAATAACATTTTATTACAAACTAATAATACAATATTATCATTTTTAAATCACAAGAATTAAACTAACCAACATGTCTTTAGTATTTCTAATTAACTTAAACTATTTTATTTTCCTTTAGCCTGACAACTGAACAAAGTCTTATCTCTTAACATTAAATAGTTGATAAGATAGAATTATATCTTAAAATTTTCTACATTTCCCCCTAAAAATATAATAAAATTTGAATTAAAATGGTTTGATTTTCACTCTGTATAAAAAAAAAAATAAGGATCGGTGAATCTTGAAAGAATTAAAAAGTAATAATAACGTCAATTATTTTTTATTTCATTATGGTTATATGTCACTCTTCTTGAAAGACAACAGACGAATTTTCCTTGAAAAGTGATAGAAAATAATTGATGTTATATGATTTCATATTTAATTTTTTTTAATTATAAGAAAAAAAAAACTTTCAAAGGTAGTTTCAAGACTATTTTTATTAAAAAGAATATATAATTTAACACATATAAATGGTTTATATTTATGGTGACATTATTTTTTTAATTTTTAATTTTTTTCTTTTAAAAAAATATAAAAAATTCACTTTCTTATAATTATTTTATTTTATATTATGTGTTAAATAAGCATAAAACTGTGTTATTCTACCATTTTATTTTTTTAAAATAACTTTATTGATTTTATTGATAATTAATGTCCATAAAATTTTTACGTCAAGATACTTTATTTGAATTAATTGTTACATAGATATTTCTTGTAGTTGTTGTTATGATATATAAATCTTCTATTTGCACTAATCTAAGCTAACAATACTAGGTTTGACTTCTTCTTTTTCATAAATCTACTATAAGTATTTTTTTTATGAGCAAATAAATTAAATCATGTAAATGACTTTTTAGTGAACAAATTTCAGTCGACACTAAAAAAATAGTTGGATTTAAATTTAATTTTTTAAAATTTATTCGTACTTGACTCAACCAAAAACGCTCTCAATTTAATGAATTTTGTCAAAATTTAGTTCAAAAATACACTTAAATTTTTAATTTTTTTAACTTTATTAATTTTTATTTAAAATATACACATTTAATTTATTATAAAATAATTTATAAAAATTTTGTGGATTTATTTTCTACAAAAGTCCAGTATGTTTAATTTATTTATTCAAAATTTGAAAAAGTTATATCAAATCTGAAAAAAATGGCTCAATATAAATAAAACTAAAATAACTCATTTATATAATCCTCATTTCGAATAAATTAAATTCATAATGTAAAATATTGAAGAACTCATTAATACCACTATATTATATTAGTTTAATTTCATTTTATAAAGTAAAAGTAATTAGAATCTAATGTTGTTTTTGAATAAAAAATTATAATTAGTTTGCAAATTAAAATCTATGTTAGTCTCTAACGTTAACTATGATTTTAGTTATTTATTACTGACTATACCAAAATATTCACTCACCATATTAAAATCATATATCATTTATAAAATAAAAATTATTAAAATGTAAAATAGTTTCTATGATGAATAAAAAATTATAATTGATTTATAATTTAAAGTCTAAATTGTTATCTAACATTAATTACTTAATATTATTGATTCTTAGTCTATAATTTTAAATTAAAAACTAATTTGGACATCTAAGTTATGAAATAGATTAAATTAAATTCTATCTAATATTAAATTTATAAATTAATTTTTTAAAAGAAAATATAATTACATTAGACCCTTAAATGATTAAAAGAATGTATTTATTAAATAAGTAATTATTATATATTTATATTAAAAGATACAAATATATCTCAATCATTCAAAATCTTCAAAAATTAGTCACTAATACCTAATCATTTAGAGAACTAATATCTTTTATGTATTTTATAAAATTTGGTTTTTAACGTAAGAAACACTCCATTTGATTTTCATAAAGTGGAAATACAAAATAAATATATAATTTAATTTAGAATTAAAACGTATGGTTTTAAAATAATTTGAAGTTAAAATAATAGAATCATACCACCAAAGCTAAAAAGTCAAATAAAACCCATTCACCTGTATTTCTCTTTTTCATTGTGATGGCCTGTGTTTAACTTTTACCAACGTATTTGCATATGTAAACTCCACAAACATCTTTGGCGATATTTCTTATATATCATGTTTCAAAACACATGACAAAATAATCTCCATCAACATTAAACAATATACAACTTACATAATTAAATTATATTTTAAAATATACTATAATAGATAAACAAGAATTAAAAAATATAAGCACGAAATTTATTACAAATATATTAAAAGAGTCTAAAAAATCATGTCTTAAAGGTATTAACGTGTTTTAAATGAAGAAATTCACTATTTTAACATTAAAATTTTAAAATATAAATAAAAATATTATAAACGAGATTCATTATTTAAAATTATAACATTTCTTTAAACTTCTATTATCTAGAATTCTCTTTCCTCTTTTTAGAGATTCTAACTTCCTTTTTATTTGTTTAAAAATCAGAGATCACTTGAGTGATTCTTAAGGCGATATTTCTATATTAACAGATCATTTTTTGTAAAGTGTACGTTGATTTCTACTATTTTCCTTTGTTTGAGAGTTTTTATGCATGTGAGTGTTTTCTTCTTGCATTCGACGTTCGAGTCTTTTATAAGACTCTTTATTGATTAGTGGTCCTAACGAAGTGCCTTAATTATGTTTTTGTTGTTCATAAGAGTAGACAGAGTTTCATGCGTTGGTGGAGTTGTTTTAGGACTTTCAGAGTAGTTTGGTCATTTGACAAGTAAGAAAAGCTAGTTATATTGTTTTAAACCGATGGACAAGTTATAATTGTTGATTGTATGCTTGAATGGTAGTTGATTTGTGTGATTGAGTTTTCCAAGGAAATATACTTGTTGAGTTGTGCTAGGAAATTCATGAATTGTCCTTAGCAATGATTTTATTGTTATTTTTATATGCTAAATTTGTGGGATGCTTGTGGTTGAGATTTCATTAAAAGTGAATTGAATCATGAAATTTGAGTTTAAACTATGGTTGGTTATTTTGGCATTTGAGGTGAGTGTTAGACTGATTTTGTAGGGTAGGAATGACATGAATATGCAGAATTCTATTCTTTAGAGCTATGTAGACTCATTAGGTGAGGTTAAAGTCAGAAAACTATTGACTTGGTTGTCACTGGATGAGACCAAAGTCAAGAGACTCATTGACTTGGCCTTCGCTAAGCAAGAATACGATCGTTGGGAAAAATCAAAGTCAAAGAATTATTGACTTTGTGGTCATTAGACGATAATACTCTTGTTTTGGGCACACCTAAAGTCAAATAACTCACTGACTTGATAGTGGTTGGATGAGATAAGTCTCATTGGATGAATTTCATGATATCTTAAGCCTATGAGATCGAATAATGATCTTGATAGGCGAGTTATTTGGTCGTCGAACAAAGGTACTTTTAAGTATTACTCGTTAAACGAATAAATAATCTCACTAGACAAGATTAACAAAACCTAACACCACTTCTCTTATATGTGTTCTTCTGATTTATGTTTAAGAATTGAGTTTTTATGAATGTAATCATGAAGAATAATTTGTGATTTGATGATGTTTGTTATGAGTATATATGTAGCTATGTTGTTGAGAGGATTTCAAATAGAAATTAAATGTTTGGTGATGTTCAGTGTATGCTTTTACATGTGAGACTTTTGAAAGTGGGTATCTTTACTAGCTATTCAACTCAAATAAATATGATTGGAGTAAAGGAGATAATGACATCAGGTTTTTTCATTAGACTTTTAGTTTAGGCAAAGAAAGATTAACCTCATGAGTAATAGGGTGATAATTCATACGCTTAAGACTATGCAAAGTATAAATACTACTATAAGTACACATCTATATTGAATATAGATGTCAAAATATTTATTTGAATAATTAAATCTAAAAATGTTTTCATGATTTATATTATACATGTTGAACTGATATAGTATAGATTTATATTGTTTTAAGAAATTTCTTTTGAAACATTAGTCTATTCTAAATAGGTGCTAACATACCTTTAATAAAAGAAAAAAAATTATAAGGTGTAGATATTTGGTTTTATTTTATACTTTACATATTCTATTTTAATATAGTTATTATACCTAATAACTATATTAATATTTTATATCTATTCCATCATTATAATTTATAATATTGTATTTAATAATTTGATATTGTAAAATAAAATGTACACATGTGAAAAAAAATAATAACAAAACCTAGTCCTTTACTATTTTTATATAATAAGTTATAAATAATAATTTATAATTACTGTAATATAAATGATTATTTATAAAAAAAATTGTTGACTTTTGTAATAACTGTCACATATAATATATTAACAATAGTTTTTAATAACTGCATAATTTAATGTTTTTAATACTAACTATATAGACATCAATCCTAACAATATACCAACTAAACACAGTATATGAATTATCTATAACCAATTTTTAAAAATTTAGAAGATGCATTAAGTGATTGCAATCTTAGGTTAAAAGCCAAGAGCTTTTTTCAAGAATTTTAAGGATAAAAATGAAAGTAACACGCGCACACACAAATATATATATATATATATATATATATATATATATATATATATATATATATATATATATATATATATATATATTTATATTGATAATCATAACTCCATATTTATCAATCATTATAATAATTGAAATGATAATTTTGTCAATTGTTAATAAATATTTAAAAATGACTAATGAACCAAAGAACCTTTTGATACTTCTTATATTATTATTATTTTCATTTGGTCTATTTACACAACAACCACTTCTTTAACTACCATCAAAACTATGCATAACGAAACTTAGACTTTGACATTTCTACAACTTGATAATCTAACCTTGTAAAAAACAACCATTCTTCTGAAATATGAATGTGTGAAAAAAGGAAATAATAATAGAATTTACTAGCCTAAACCAAGCAGCGAGAAGAAGTATAAGTAATTATGATCTCGAAATTTAAACTTTTTTAGTATTGGATAAAAAAGAGTAAGAAAAATAATGTATTTACTATTTGTAGGTAAAATATCTTTTTTTTCCCAGTTTTGGTTACAAATATTCGAAATGGTCTCCATTTTATTTTTCTGTTCAATATAGTCCTAAAAAACGTAATTATGTTCAATTTAGTCTTTTTTTTAGTTAATGTAGTCCTAAAGAACGTAATTTGTATTCAATTTAGTCCTTTTTACAAACTCCGTGAACCACAAACAAGGACTAAATTGAACACAACTTACGTTCTTTAGGACTACATTGAACATAAAAAAGACTAAATTGAACATAATTACGTTCTTTAGGACAATATTGAACAGAAAAATAAAATGGGGACCAGTTTGAATATTCGTAACCAACTGGGACAAAAAGAGGTATTTAACCTTGTTTTAATTAATAAATTATTACTTCATGAATGTACTTCAAGATAATTTTAATTAGAACTTATAATCTCTTAAAAAGGTATGAATATGTTAACATATATTTTATTTAAATTAAAGTCTTTTGTAAATACACTTTAACACTTGCCCATTTTTCTTTTCATTTACATTTTTTCTTTAATTTTAATTACTTTCTAAATAACATCATTTATATTTATATATATATATATATAATATTTTTTATTTTAAAAAAGGAATTTTGTCATATTTTTGTCTTTAAAAGACATCTTAGATAAGTTTAAGAGGAATGACTGATAATTGAGGGGTTTAAGGAATCAATGATTTCAATATTAGTTCTACAGTGTATATTAATGTCGTAATCCTAAATCTATAAAATAATATCGTTAGAATCAATCACCATATATTTAAGATATTATTTGTTTTGAAAAATATAACTTTTATAATTTTATTTTTAAAAAACACATCAAAATATGAAAAAAGAGAAAAATATATAAATTGCATTTTGCTGCTAAATAATGTGAGACTATTAAATCAGATAACATCAAATGAATATGTTTGTGTTTGAGATATTTTTTAATAGAAAATTGTCTCTTTCACACTATTTGACTTTACTTTTTTTTTTCATTCAATATTAATAATAATAAAAAGTCCTATTTGTTTTCTTTTTTCTTTCTAACAACAATCTGACCTTTTATTAGGTACGAAATATCGTGATAAGGAAAATCAAACATAGAGTGTAATACTTTGAATAATCGTTAAGTTATGATGCAAGTGTTACTTTTCCAAAGGACGCAATTGTCTTGTTTAATTTAATGTAGCAAAGTTAAGTGAGAGAGATAGAGATTATTTCTATAAAAGACTTAAATCATAACAAACATGAAAACGTTACTTAAAACCATTAGTGCTCCTATTGTTGAATAAGGTGAAAGCTCCAATAAACATAAATTAAAGTACAATTGGCCTTTTAAATTTTAGAAGGAAGATATATAAAAAAAGAAAAAAAAAACTTGTTGACATTTAAGACAACCACATTGGACAAAACAATGCTACAATATGTTTTGCTTTTCATTTAAAGAGAAAAAATAAAACATAAACCAGTTGACATTATTTTTATTTCTTCTAAAAAACAAGTACGACTTTTAAATAAAATTAGCATTCAAGACTGGAATATCCAACGTATTCAAATTATTTATTCATCTATATATAAAAATATATTAAGTTTGAAAAGGATTATAATATATAAGATATAAAATTGACGTTGACTTTATTATAGCATTTTATGCGTATAAGGATAGTGGGGAGGAAATTGACTTGTACCAGAGAGCAACATGTTAATATAAATTGAGTACAGATTTCATTACTTATTTAATTTTATTTTATTTAACATGTTTTCCTCTTTTACACCAAACGGAACATAAAGAATTTGACAATAGGAACACAAGGATTTCTATGAAGGTTTAAAATTACTTTATGACAAGTATGTTTTATATCTAAGTTTTGTTAAAATTTTGGATTAAATATGTCTTTTATCTTTAAATAATTATAAAAAATTATACTTTACTTTTAAACTAAATTATAAAATATTTAATTATTTTACTTTATGAAAATCATGCAATGTATCATATCTAACAATTGACATACAATGTGACAAATGAAGTTCCAATATATAACTTTCTTATATAGTTTGTTCGAATATATTTTACATTATTTTCATACAATACACTATGATTTAATTTAAAAATGAAACAACTTTTAATAATAAGTTAAAAACAACAATTATATTTAAATATAACTTTTTTAACTAATATCTAAAATCCAGAAAAAAGTTACACTTTTTAACTTTTGTAACTATTTCAAATAGTACATTTATTCTCTTCTAATCATTAAAATAATGAAATGTAAAATTACAAGACAAAAAATTTAGTGTTTTTATCAGGTTTGATAAAGTAGTTTTTAAGATAAGTTGTCCAAATTTCTGACATATGAATCAGTTCTCACAGGAAAAGTTCACTTGTAAAAACTCTTTAATGATCAAATCAGTAAGGATTTTGTGAATAATGATGGTGAGTAAAAAGTTATAATGAGTTAGGTTATATTTTCTCTTACGTAGATACATATTTATAGTCGGTTAGGCTCATGAATATCAAGTGTGTATTAATACATTTTATTTATATTTGTACATCATATATATTTTAGTTGAAATATTTTCCTTATTTTTGAGGATGATTAAATATATACTTGAATCTCATATTTGGATTTTGGTTATTGGACCCATTACAAATTGTTAAATATACATAATTAATTATAGTAATAATAGGTCGAATAGGTACATAAGTCTTTTGAACTTGAAAGTTTAATATGAATAAATATGAGTGGACCGAATTATTAAATGAACAACTTTTGTATCTTAGGCATAATTCATGATTGAGTTCGTACTCAATTTAACAATTTATTGGGCATAAGATTGACCATTTTCATGGAATCATGACACTTCATCATGATAGATGAGTAATGGATTAGAAATGAGTTTTTTGGATTAAAGAGAATGTTGATGATTTTGTCAATAGGTACAAAGCCTGCTTAATGGCTAAAGAATTTTATCAAGTTACTGGTTTTGATTTTACTAAAACTTTTTCTCATGTGATTATACTTGTTATCATATGTTTGCTTGATCATTATTTTTGCTCTTACAAATAAATGAGAATTGTTTCAACTAGATTTAAACAATACTTTCATTGATCGTTATCTTCGAGAACTGTCTATATGATTTAACCACTAGGGTTTGAAGATTTTGATAAGTCTCTAGTATGTAGATTACACAAAGATATTTGTGGCCTTAAGAAGGTCTTGTGAGAATGGTTCCAGCGCCTTCAAGTCACTTCCTCAATTTGAGTTTTATTCGAATAAGTGTGATTTTTCTTTGTTGGTTTATAATGCAAACGAGAATATTGTATACATATTGGTTTATGTGGATGTATAATTATTAGTAGTTCAGTTTCTCTAGTTTAGCAACTCATGTTTCAGCTTCACTCTATTTTTTCTCTCAAACATCCTATGACAACTCCTTCTAAGCCTAAGCCCAGTAAAATTGGTTCAAAATATTTTCATGATCTTTCCTTTTAAAGGTCAATTGTTGGTGCTCTTTAATACGTTACAATTATTCGACCAAAGTTGAGTTATGTTGTGAGTAAAGTGTACTAGTTTGTGACAAATACATGGATTCTCATTAGTTGACAATTAAGTGCATTTTGAGGTACTTAATTCTATTTATTATGGAATACGTCTTCAAGTTGCTCCTTGCTCACAGTCTTTTTCCATTAAGACTCTGTGATTTTGATTTAGCTTCAGACCTTGAAGATCAACGCTTTACCTTAGTATTGGAATTTATTTTGGTTAAATAAACAACTTGTTACGATATTTTTCACTGAAACTAGATTTTTTTTTACTTGATAATGTTCCTATTGAAATTACCTGAATTCCAACGCTTCTTATTGAATTATCAATTTCTTCTCTAATTCCAACCCTCTATTGTAACAATTAAAGTATAACAACAATTACTTCTAATTAAGTTCTTCACTTCAAAACTAAACATATAGAAATTAATATTTTTTTATCAAAAAAAAGTTTTGTTCAAAAAGCTTCGAATTTATCATATTCTTTAATAAATAAATAGACAAGTATTGTTACAAAATCTTTTTCTCCAAGTCATACTATTTATAATTTTCGACCCATTAAATTTATGGAAGATATTAGTGTATAAAATAATTGTAAGTCTTAAAATTTCAATCCGTGGAAGATATCAGTGTACAAGATAATTGCTAGTCTTAAAAAGGTTTTCACTACTTTACTTTGTCAACAAGAAGAATTGTTTTACATTGACTTGAAAAATAATAATATAATTACATCTATTTTGATTCTCCTTATACTTTCTTTATATTTTTATTTTTTATTAAAATTAAATTCGTATCTATTCGGTGTTATATCTCTTTAACTAATGTTCTTAAAAAACATCCTAAATTATCAAATTGTATATTCCATCTCTATTTAGCTAAAAAAAATTACATTAAAAGGAAGAATATATATCCTTCACAACCACTACCGTGATCCTTTAGACAACACATGTCATCCCATAATACTAAATAAGTTATAAAAGGAAGTATTATGGGTTAAGTAAAAAAAATAAAATTCAAACACATTGGAAATATTCCCCTCTCGACACTTTTAATAATAAATAAAACAAAAATTATCTTATAAATAAACTAAAAATAATAGTTTAGAACAAGTATATAAAATATCTTTGATATAAATTAAATGGGGCATACTTAAATTAGTTTTATTTTATAAAAGACATATTTTTTAAGTATTTAAAAGAAAAGTCAATTTCTTCCTCACGTGTGGTCAAAACTCAGAAGCTCATGATGGTCGAATCAAAAGGCTAGAATTCCTTTTCATGATCTATTCTAGAGATGTTTTGAAGGATAACATTTGGTTGGTGTCAATAGTCAATATATCCATCCATCTGAATGCTGTATTTAAGAAAACACTCTCACATAAATAAATAAATAAATAAATAAATCCTTTTCATATTTAATGTTTTCTAGAATGGCGTCTACATTTAATATTTACGCTAATTCTAACAAAGAATTAGCCCAACTGAATTTCTTATCTAAGGGCTAAAACATGGATGATTTTAAATTTCATTAAGGAATAAAAAAATATACGAATATATATTAAAAATATTTGATGTTCTAATCTGTGTATTATTTGACAAAACCATAGACACAAGAAGTATATATAAAATTAATTACAAAATAAACTGGAGATAAAAAACTATTTTACACAAATTGAATGGAAACTTTTGAAACTAAGCTTTTTGCATGGTTTTCATTCCACAGCAACTTTTATTGACCTTATTATCCATTGACTTATAATTCTATAAAAGGAAAATTTACTAAAAAAAAGTTAGTCAGATTATATATACTCTCATTCAACCACAAAATTTTATATATATATATATATATATATATATATATGATATTTTTTATAATTTTTATGTTTTTTTTTTAAATTATATTACTGTAATTTGCGATTGAGTAATCATGGAAAACTTATTTTACACATATTGACGTGAAACCATTAAACTCAATTTAATATTATAGTATAAATTATTTATTAACACATTATCTTTGTTAACTATGGTCATGAGAAATTCTAACTCTCAAAATCGACATTATATAGATGCAGAGTTAGGTTGAATAGAAGATAGAAATCGATATTTTCTTTTCCAGATTGTGTAGATAAAAAATTAATTTTATGCATGAAAAATTAAAAAAATAGACAGTAAATAAAAATACAAAAGGTTAACATGTGATAAGTTTATCAAAGTATTAGTGTATAATTAAGAACACAGACAAATTCCTTAAAAAAGACATAAATTTATAATTAAGGAAGCTGAAAGGTCACATGCATGCATTGCAACACGAGCGAGGATGACGAGGATAATGTTCAGAAATGTATATGTTTCAGACTTTCAAATTAAGTGGGCGCATACCAGACAACATGGTCAACGTAAGTGTGGTATAATATTTATTTTAAAAATATTTTATTAAAAATACATGAAAATTAGTTATAAAGAAGTGTATTTTTTTAATATATATAATGCTTGATTTTTTTATGGTTCATTGATTTCCTGAAAGAGGAATATATTATGTATAAACAATTTGGTAAACAACATAAAAAATATTTAGTTGTATCTTTTTTACATTACATAATAAACATGGTAAATTACATTGCCAACTTCAAATTCTTCCAAAACTGAAATCTTTTTTTCTTAACATAACAAATTACGAACCTAGAATTAATATATATAATAACAAATAATGAAAAAAAAATCAAATTTAGCCAAACAAAAATATAAAGGCACAAAGTATTTATATTACTTGATGTGTAAAATAAAAGAAAGAAAGTAATAGTTTAAGAACAAACTGAGAGTTTGTTTTTGTGTGGCATAGATGAGTTCTTGTTTCTCTATAAGGCTTTTCCTTTTTGAAACCTCAGAATTTGTAACTGCACCTCCATAATTTTCGATATGTTTTATAAAAGTAACTTTTGGATTACCTATAGGAATAAGTTTTCTGAAATTTTTGAAAAAAAAATTCTTGGATATAATTTTCAGAACAAAATTTATAAATAAAATTTTTAGAACAAAATTTTCAAAACAAGCTTATGAAATGCATTTCAGAATAAATTTTCCAAAACATTTTCAGCATAAATTTTCTAAAATATGTATAATACTTTCTAGAAATGAGTTTTTTGAGATGAGAAACACAAAATGTGTTTAGGAATGAACCTTTTAGAACTTTTTTTTTTTTTTTGAAACGAACTATCTTTTCTTCTTCTTTCTCTACAGTGGAGAATGGAAATGCTGCAGTGAGAAAAGATATTTTAGTCTTCTTTTGTTAGTGAGAGGTGTAGTTAGTAATAGTGGGGTGCTGGAAGAAACTGTTCTCTATAATATTGAGCTAAAACTTGTGGAAGCCCATATGGCCCACTCTGTATTGTGAGCCCACCTCCTTCTCTTTGCGCCACAGACGTGAGGGACAGCTAACACAGGACAGAATGAACTGAGTAACACCAACGCTGTTTTCTTTCTCTTTTTCATTCATTCGAATTTGTTCTGTTCCTTGCAATTGAATTTGAGAAGCATCATCCATTTTTTCTTTCTGGGGACCTCCGAATACCCCTGCATCGCCCTGAAAGTGGTTCAGTTGGAACAACAAAAAGATGTCGGCTCGATTGATGAAGAAGGTTCTGAACGAGCAACACCACCTTCAGCAACACGTGAGCGAAGAAGAAGAAGAAGAGAACGATTCTGAGCCCATCACTCGTTCCTCCATCAACCCCTTTGACCTTCTTAACGACCAAGATTCTGAACCCGAAAACCAGGTTTTTAAAAAACCCCACCTTGTTCATTTCGATTCAAACTTTGATTTTGTGAAGCATTACCCTGTTTACCCATTTGAGGTTTTCATGTCGTTCCTATCTTTTTGTTGCTATCATGCACCACGAAATTGGATTAGATAGATTTTGTAAATCTGCCTTTGTATTTGCGAATAGGTCAGAAACAAACAACTATGGAATCTGAATTTAGGTTGAGGTTATAATTTATCGTTATTCTTTTTTTGTTAATTAAATGTTTCAGCATTTAGTATAATAGAATGGTGTAGGCCCTGAGTTGAATAAATGTCTCACTAGTTGGATGTGTGTGGCTTCTACAAAAGTTAACTGCGTAAGTTAATTTTAGCACATGGGAGAAGTCCAATTCATTTTAGGCTTTCCTATTTTCTTCTCTTATAAGTGATTATAGAGAAACTTAGAATCGCATGAAGTATTTCTTTCTTACAAAAAAAAAAATTAGTATTTGATTTTTTACAAGAACTTTTTGGATGTTGAACCTCAAATTTATTCTTAGATTCTTGTTTGTCCAAACGGAGGTCAAGATTAAGGAGTATGCTTCTTAGTTGTTACTTGATGTTGCTGTTTTGGCTGCAGGAAAATGAGTTGGCATCCTCCCATGAAACTTTGGCGAGTTATGATAAAGAGGAGTCATCTTCATTGAAACCTACTGCTGAGGTTTCCACATCAAATCCAAAATCGAAGAAAAAGAAAAAGAAGAAAACCAAGGATAATGCTGCTGCTGCAAATAAAACGGCAGATGATAAAGAATTGGACTTGATTCTAGAAGATTTATCTCTGAATGTCAACTCGTCGGCTGAGCAACCTGTTTCTGCCAAAGACAAAATTAAGTCTGTTAAACAGCAAGCAACCTCCGTATTGAAAGTGGATCCTAAATATTTGAATGCTGAAAATGAGCTGAGAAGAATATTCGGATCCAAGGTTATGAAATCATTTGAGAGCAATAATCAAGCGAGCAGTTCTAGGCAGATGCGAGGGGTGAGGGGGCGTGTACATTACAATCTTAGAAAGAGTGTTCTTGTCACTCCATCAGACAATTGGCTCCGCTGTGATGACTCTTTGTCCATGGAGTTTCTGGAGATGAAAAATGGACATAACTACTTCAGGTAATGAACTAAGGGTCATTCTTGTTCATTCTATTGATAAAATTTTCTGATCCGATTGTATATAATAAACATACAACGAACTCTGAAGTCTGGACTTATACAAGTTTCCATTTAAGAATAACCTTGAGTGGAATAAAAGTGCCTAATGGGTGAGTTAGGAAAAATAGTAATAGAAAGAGGAGGGGGAAATTTATCAATAGCATAGGAAATTACGTACTTTTGCCTGGTTATTGATTACTTTCATTACCTACAGTCTCTCTCTTCCTCTTCATATTGTTGATGGTTTTTCTTTTTAAAAGGAGGGCATGCATGATTGAGTCATCTACTGTGGGCTTTTGTTATTTATTTTCATTGTTAATGACCTCTGGGTTTGTGGAAATTCTTAACCTTAATCTGTCTGGTTTCTGACTTAGTGGATTACTTGTGAAGTTAAGAATTTAATATGCCTTTTGTACATGGCATTTAATTTCATATTTTTTACAATGTAGATATGTGCACTCGCCATCTTACTCCCAATCTCAGAGAGCATTTGAAGCTGCCAAAGCAATTAATGACATAAATGGCATAGCAAGCATATTACAGCACCGTCCTTATCATATCGATTCCCTTCTAACAATGGCAGAATATTTTGCAGTGCTGGGTGAACAGCCGATGTCTGCAGATGCTATTGCCAGGTGTCTATATGCCCTTGAATGTGCATGGCATCCCATGTTCAATCCACTGCAGGGAAGTTGCCAGTTGAAGTTCAAGCATGATACAAACAAACCTATATTTGCAGCTCTTTTCACTCACATGAAAAATTTGAACAGGCGTGGCTGTCATAGATCTGCCTTAGAGGTCTGCAAGTTGTTGCTTTCCCTGGATTCTGATGATCCTATGGGGGCTATTTTCTGCATTGACTACTTTGCTTTAAGGGCTGAGGAGTATGCATGGCTGGAGAAGTTTTCTGAAGAATATAAAAGTGATAACTCCATTTGGTTGTTTCCAAACTTCTCTTATTCCCTTGCCATTTGTCGGTTTTACCTTGAGCGTGAGGCTTGCAAAGATGATGGTATGAATACTGAAAAGTCTTCTTCATCTGATCTTATGAAACAAGCATTGATGCTTCATCCTTCAGTCATAAAGAAGCTAGTCGCCAAAGTACCATTGAAAGATCGCACATGGACAGATATTCTCAACCATGCCTTTTTCCGATCAGATCAAACAGGAATTCCATCTCTAGATCACTTGATTAATATATATGTTGAGAGAAATTATCTTATATGGAGGCTTCCTGATCTGCAAAAACTTCTTAGTGGTGCCGCGAAAACAGTGATTGAAACACTAGAAAGTAATAAAAGTGAAGTTAAGGATTGGGCTTGTGTCAGAAAAGAAGCATTTTCGTCCGAGAAAAATGAGTAAGAGATTATGTTTACTTTTTTGTTGTTTTAGCTTGATTTTGCATGCTCACTTTGTTGTCATATCTGTTGAAGTAAATTTTTATCTTGACCTGAAAAAGCATCAAATATTTGAGGGCCCATTTAGTGTTGTTTTTAATTGTAAGCTTAAAAACTTTTCAAAAACTAAAAGTGCTTATTCCCCCAAAATAAACTCCACCTCGAAAGTTTCTCATCATGTTAAAATTATTGTAATGTTGTGTATTATTGCCTTCAAGACTTGGTAAACTTTTTTCAACTTGGAATGAGCATTTGGTAGTTGAGCGATTCAAATTATGATTGAGAACTCTGCAAAGAGCTAATAACATGTAACTGAAAATTGTTGTATGATGAAGTATTCAAGTTGCGCAGAATAAAAAAATTAAGCTTACTCATGTCATGTAGGTAAGAAAGAGGGATAATTAAGGAAAAAGGAAGTAGCAATATGAATCTTATTCATTTTGAAGCTTTGGAAGCAGTTCATTTGTTTGTGTGTAATATGGCAGCACTCTTTTAACATCTATGTAGTCATTTGATTATGCTTTTTTATATGTCATTTGATTATGTTTTAATATCTATGTAGTCATTTGATTATGCTTTTTTATATGTCATTTGATTATGTTTTTTTATATGTTAGGTATGGACATTTGCTGGTATCTGATTTCTCTGATTCACTTTCATCAATTCCTCGAGAAAATCTTCAACAATTTATGGGTGTTCCAAGGATGATGGAGGACGGTATGCAGGATGAAAACCAATTTGCTAATCTGCCTGGTAATGGCCATGTTCCTCGTGGTGTTGCAAATAGGAATGCACTAGCTGTCTTATTTGAGTCAATGCTACCGTGGGTTACTTACGAAGATAGAGAAGATGGTGAACCTGATGATATCCAACATGACGACCACAGGCAAGACAATCAATGATGCTGGAGAAAACTGGCCTAATTGCTCAAAAGGCCTTTTTGAATGGAGTGTTGAACTAAATGATGAGATGGCTTTCTTGTACAGAGCGACGCCTAGGGAGCTTGATGTCTTCTGCTACTATGTCGATCATTGTCAACCATGTGGGAACGCATAAAAATGCCATATAATTTTGTGGTGTCTAATTGTAGGGATATCCATATAAAATGTTATACCATTTTCAGATGATTTACTTTCAATTTTTTGTCACTGTTTTGATAATGTAATGATCACGAGTTTAAACATGATATCGACAATTTGAGGTCAAATCTTTTATTACATGGATGGCTATAAAAAAATGAAAACATTATTTCAAAAAGTAAACCCTTAAGTATATCATGATGGTTAGAGTAGTTTTGAAGGAGCATTGGGTGCTGTTTTAGGCTCCCAACTAGTTAACCATGCGTCTAATCACTATATTAATCCATCATGGAGTTATAATCATTTTTATTTTTAAGTATATATTAATATCATTATTAGAAGTCAGTCACCATTTTTTTAAATTTAGAGTAATGTAATTAATGGATTACACTTTCCAAATTAATGTAATAAAGTTATATACTGTGAAAATCCGAGGGTGATGTCTACTTTACTGTGATGATGTTGTGGAAACAATGATGTTACAAAGATTATACACTATTATTGACACGATTTCATGATTTTTTTTAAAGCTGGTTTACCTGAATTTGGGTGAAACTATGACAGAAGTTGAGCTCAATTGTGACTGCAATAGCCACACAAATGATAGTACTCAAGTGAAGAATAGGAGGATAACAAGAGATTAAGACCTTGCAATGTGCTTGTTTATTAAAAGTAGAACTTCATAGTACAATATTCTAGACCCTGTGATGCCTATAATTATTTCTCAATGCAAACTTTATACAGACTAAATAGAGAAAAGCCATTTAACACGCCGGCCTAGGCATGCTGAGGAGGAATAAGAAATGTTTTCCTGACCCTATGGTAGGTGGAACATACTTTGTTATAAGTTCCTCCAGCTCAAGCATGCAGAGCTGTGTGACATTCTTTTCTTTTTTCCTTCTTTCTTAGCAGATTGAGCGTGTCAGTGTCAGTTTAGCCTTCAAACACAATATAAGAGAAGTGGGGGACCGAATATGGGATTGAATTAGTATGATAAAGTTATCATGTGAGTGGATTTTAACATATCATTAAGGTCACAACTATATGCAGCTAACATCATTACAACACTGCTAAGCATTATTGTCAATATCACTTAATTTATGTTTTTTTGGATTCTCTTATTGTCTGTCTTGTAAGTTGTGACCATCTGTCCACGCTCGTTTACTTTTCTGCTTTCTTTCCCAACTTGTGATGATGTTCAACCTTCTTGTCGTGAAGTTTTTCACCTTTTTTATGCTGAAATGAATGAGAATACAAGTAACTAAGAATACTCAACCTGCATTGCTTAACTTTTCTTTACCATGTTTGTTAATTAAGAAAAGAAATAAATAACATGTAATATTTTGTGACTTTATGTTTAAGTGACATATTCAGCATTGCTTTCACTTACCATTTAAGAAAATTAAAATAACTTAGCTGCGAGCTCATGGAATCAGCAAATCATTGTGTTGAAATAATGGATCATATAATCTATCGATGAGTAGGCGAACATGACTTTGTGTGGGGAGCCACAAGCAGAAAGCGAGTTGTGCTAATGTTTTGGTATTGAGGATCGTATACTATGTGGAAACTGAAAAGAAATAAAATCAATTAAGAATTAGTTTTCATATGCTACTTGATATAATGTGATACTGTGTTTTTTTCATTACTTATTCAATTTGTGCAGTTATGGAAAATATTTACACAAGGATGGGTTAATTTATTAATCATAAATAAGTTATTATAATGTTAAACACGTACTTATAGCATAAAGTAGCATATATATATATATATATATATATATATATATATATATTGTAATATTACACTATTAGATTTCTTGTTATCAGTGTGAAATATCTGCAATGAAATTATCTCTTCCAAAAGACCTTTTCATGAATTGATCTGCAAAACAAAAATCCGACTCTTTATCTAAGAGTTCAATATAGTTTCACTATAACAAACGTAATATATGTTATTTAATATAGATTAGTAAGATTTACAAAAGTATTTGTCCTAATTCCTCTATAAAAGAGGAAGCTATAAACACATCCATTCAATACAACATAGGATCAAATCAAATTGATTCAAAGGGCCAAACAACAATATGTCAAGTTGTCGCAATTTGAAGAACGCTGTGATAGCATTTTTGGTTCCACTTCCCTCCATCTTCTTCTACCTCTCATTTCTCAACCACTACGACTCACCAAATTCTTCATCATCTTGGTCAAGTTTGTGGTCATGGTGCTATTACCACCCTCTTGTATTAGCCAACACTCTCTTCTTCCTCAACGTCAATGTTCTCTTCTGGGTCATAGGCGTAATCCAGTCCAGCCACTGGGTATACTCAAAGCCCCCCAATTTTTTTTCTTCTTCATTCACCCACTTTCACATTTCCTTCCAAGTTGACGTCTTTTGATGTTGATGGTGCAGATGATTGACCCCTATTGGACTGTGATACCTGTGATGCTTGTTCATTACTATGCCACTCACCCTTTGGCTAATTATGATTTGTGGAGGTCGAGGATCGTGGTTTTATTGACTTGGGTGTGGAGTGTGAGGCTCACTCATAACTATTTCAGGAGAGAAGGGTGGCAGTGGGGTGCCAGAGAAGACTGGCGTTTCACTGAGATGAGTGAACAGTACGGAAAGCAATGGTGGTGGATTTCATTCTTTGCAGTCTATGTCTCCCAACAGGTAAACTTTTCTCATTGGTCTCCTTTTATTCATTGGTGTCAAAATGAAGTTTAGAGGAAGGAATAGATTCATGGACACTCACATGCTAGTGTACACCAAGTGAAAAAACTGTACAGTGTAGATGATATGATGTGCCAAGCAGAAAAAGATAGAGAAAAATACGAGTGACGATGAGGTGTTTTCACTATTAAGGTGTCTACAGAAACCTACCCTTAAATGAACCTAATGAGATTCTTTGAATTTTATGTTAATGGGACGATCTGAATCTTGTCCTGACTTGACATTTTGGAGCTGACAGTAAGAACCTGAACCAATTTTGATGTTACCTTGTAATTTGAGACGATTTATTGCATTGTGCAATAAGAGAAGATGATAGAGTTCATTCATTATATAAGCATTGCACTCTAAAGTAAATATTAGAAATTTCTTGACTGCAAGTGGATGTAAGGTACATAACCACGTTAATTCTGTATTTTTTTTCTTGTACGGCTTCATTGTTGAATGATGTATATGCTGTAACCAAACAACTTGAACCTGCTTCTTACGTGTTTGGTTTGTTGGTTTTCTTTTTTTTTTTTTTTTTATTGAATTGACTGTTTTCATTTTGGTATGTGATTCTTGTCTATGCAGATGTTTTTGATTGCATTGTCCCTTCCCTTGTATGCGGTCCATACTGTCAGTCAGCCATTGAGCATGTGGGACTTGGCAGCTACAGCTATCTGTTTATGTGGCATTGTGATAGCATACTTTTCTGATACACAGCTCTATGAGTTTGTGAATAGAAACAACAAGCTGAAGGAGCTCGGTAAACCTGTCGCTCCTGTTCTTGACAGTGGCTTGTGGTATTACTGCCGGCATCCGAATTACTTTGGTGAGCAGCTGTGGTGGTGGGGGCTGGCTGTATTTGCTTGGAATCTGGGACTTGGGTGGACCTTTATTGGAGCTTTGGTTAATACTATGTGTTTGGCTTATGTGACTAAGCTTGTGGAGGACCGAATGTTGAAAAAAGAAAGTAGAGCAAAAGCGTTTAGACTATATCAAAAGACAACTTCTGTGTGGATACCTTGGTTCAAGTCCTCTCCTTCAGGAGTTAAAAATAAGAATGTTTGATCTTTTCTTGGTGCAGTGGTAATGGTTGCTTTTGTAAAACTATCATTTTTGTATCTTATAAATCTTGCATCGTTCTTATTTATTTAATGAAATCAGAAATGGTACGTGTTCTATATATGTATTTTGCTGTAATGTTGTATAAAATCTTAATGCATCCGCTACATTTGGAGTTGTACTTCCTGAATCTGGCTTTTCAGCTTCAAAATGTCTGATAGTGTATTTGGCTGTGCATATACATTCACTAGCCCTTTTACCTAGGCTTCTTTCTGTTCACGGGAAAACCTGGAGCCCTAAAGAAATATTTTACAGTTATTTTTGGACCATTGAACCATAACTAGTGTTTTTAACCAGTTCAATTACTTGTGTTGTCTAATTTTAAAAATATTGCTATTTCAGATCATGATTTCATGTTATAAAATGCGCCATCAATTTAGATGCTCTGTCATGGTTGCAAATTGATATCTAATGAATGTATATTTCCCTAACCTTCAAACATTGCCATGAATCGTGAGAGCCCCCAAAAATACAGAAATCAAAGAAGTAGAATATACCACCATGTAGGGTGGGAAAGAGATATATCCATCTAAATTTTCTTGCATGGAGAGCTTTGACGTGTGTTGGCCATTTACTTTTAGACCATTGAACAGAATGCATATGCCAGAGGTTTTGGTTTGAGATTCTGAACCATGTAAAGAAAAATGTTTGCTCAGGTTAGTGCCTATTTGCATATTCCATAATGTAGAGGACATATAATAATTTCAGTGAAACAAGAGTCACAAAAGTTACATTTTGACTCAAGAATGTAGTGAGTTCAGGGATGTTTTGCAGCTATTGAACAAGTGCTATTAGTGTTGACCTGAAATTAGAGTTTTGTTCTGATAGTTAAGTGATTGGGTGAGACACATCTTGGGATTAGACTTCATTAGTCAACTCTTTTCAGTGTTAGTAATTTTTCCTTCAGTTTTCCCCTAAATTTTGGGAAACAAGTTTGAGATAGATTTAGAGGATCCTCTGGCGATATGTTCTGAGGTGGCTCTGCACCAAGAAGTCTAATAACAATCAGGCCTCATCTTCCTACAACCCAAAAATCTCAGCCATTAGTACCCCATATAAATTCCTGATCAGATGATCTTGAATATAAAACTTTTAATTCCGGATTAACCTTGTTCATAATAAAAATGGTTGCTGATTGGGTTTTTTGGAGTATAGGAAGGATAAACCTAACCCCATTAGTCCAAAAAAACAAATAAGCCCAAGGGTGTTCGGATATCTACTACAAGGGGTGTGTTTGGATATATACAAGAATGATAATGAATAGAAAATTATTCTTTCCAATACAAATGGAAGAAGTAATGTGAGTGTTAGATCGAATTGAAAGTGGGTGATGGAGCTTGAATTCAAATACATACTAGGTATGTTCTACACTCACCATACACTGCAGCAGATTTCTTAAAAATCAACCAACCACCACTGAGAATCAAAGGATTGAAATGATCACATATAGGTTTAGTATTACCTCCATGCAAGGATGAAAACTGATCATTGGAAGTTACACTTTCTTCTCAAAATTTTGTCATCTCTTTATTATTGCTGTTTACTGATTAGGTCATTAGAGTTGTAGGTATCTTGCTACCAACATTCACTTGGGACCGCAAAGGAGGACTTCCATACCATTTTGAATTTGAAGCAGAGGTTACTGTAGAACAAAGTTTTGTCGGAAAATTCTACATTCTCTATCTTCACTCCTGAAGTGGTACTTTTGTGTATGTTTGTGTGCGTATTTGCGTTGAACAACTTTGACTAATGTTAATTAATTTTGAGATCAAATATGACAAAAGTAGTTTTCATAGTATTTAAAATTACAATTCTACATTTGATTACAATTGACTACAAAGAGAAGTACGTCTATGTTCCACTTGTGTTTGACCATTCTTAAAGAAAATAGGAGAATTTAAAATCAAATCTGCAATTTCTATGTTTTGTTGTGATAACGTTTAATACCTTCGTAAATTTCTTGGCAGTCTCAGCACTTCAATTTGCCATTATAGCCTGGTAACTGCAAGCAACATAAGGAGAATCACATACTCTTCATTCATATTTGTTCTGATAATATTAGTCCCCGCAGTCCCCAGTTCAAATACAACTCCTTAGTTTCTTGGTCCATCCTCAAGAAAACGTGGTCTGGACAAACATTTTTGTAAAGTGGTGTGAAATTTTGAACTAGTTTAGTGCGTCGTGGTCACGTTACACAAGTGTGTTGCAATGCGCGTGTAGAACGTTCCCTTCTGTTTTTCTACCATTATGGTATGTCTTAAAGTAACGAAATACCAGTAAAAGTCTTGGTCTTGGACATCTTTTTGCTACACTCTTTATCATTTGGCGAACGAGCTGCAGAAATTAGAAAATAGTGAGTCAAAGGGTGCTTTGGAAAAATTGTATTGTTAACATTTCTCTATCCTAAACCAAAAGAAAAGTTAAATAAGCAAGTGGGGAATGTGGAACTGTAGTGATCTTATTCCATCATGGGCATGTTGCATGCTTGTGAAAATTTTGATGCACATGTAGAAAGTTCCCCCCATTTTACACTATTTTGGTGTCTCCAAAGGAACAGAACCTCCCCCTATGCTTAATGCTTTTGTTTTTTTCCCTTACTGATTAGGATGCTAACGATTGATGTGTTAATAAAGATAACTTGTGACTATCAACCTCAAGTTTGCTTACTAGTCTTAACAGAAGAGGATGATGTATCACAGACTGAACAGTGACACCACTGGTAAGCGAAAAAACAATGAGATATCCCAAATTCCTTCCATGTGAGGAAAATTAACTGCTATTATCAAAGACTGGACCATTAACTTTTGTAGTAGTTAAGATTTTGATTAATTATAGTATAATTTGAGCTACATGTAAACATCCACTTTGAAACTGTTTGATTCCGAATCAGGGTTGAACAGTGAAAGAATCCTGACCATAACTACAAGCATTGGTTGTCATTTTTGTACTAACGTCCAGAAGACACGTTAGAGATGCATACTTGTGAAGGGAAATGAATATTATTAAATGAATAAAATAAGATTAAACTGACCTGGCCAAGAGACAAAACATAAACCAGTGGATGAGAAGAATGAAGGAAACTTTTGAGAAAGACCCTTTTGTGATGGACAATTTACATACCATTGGTGCTATTTGTCAATTAAAGAATATTTTACTAGATCATTGTAACCTTCATTCTGGAATCTGAATTCAATAACAGTTATCCATTATAATTGAAAAATACAATATGGTTCTATATTGGGGGTTTTCTATATTTTTTCTTTCCTTTAGTGACCACTTACATATTCAGACAAAACAAAACCAGAGGGGGAAATAAAAGTAAAATGCAGATCCCTTTCTGTACAGGTTTCACAGATAATAATTGCCACGAGTGTTCAATGGAGACAATAGCAGAGGTTGACACATTCAATGAGCTCTTAAATATATAATAAATGTCATATGCCCTGCAGTCTAGTTTTTCACGCATATTAAATTCATTTCTACTGTCTAGGTTTGAGTAGCTATAATTAGGTGAGTCTTAAATATGCTGATATCCTTTGAATTAAATTCAAAGAAAAATCTTTCCATTAAAATTAATTAAGAGATTAACTAGTACCAAAACAAATCAAGACATTTAGGATAGTTCTACTTTTTTCTTTTATTGTTAAACCTTTAGTTTATATGATAATGTAATGCTTTTTATTTGTTTCTTTTTTCTAGAAGAAACTCATTATTGACCAGCCAACAGAAAAAAGTGAATTTCATTACTTTATAGTACTTTTTTTCTAGTTTTGTCTCCAAGTAAATTTCCCATAGTTAAAAAAATCATACGAAATTCCCTATGAGATTACAAAATGATCATGCACTATACATTTTGTGATGGAGGAAACAGAATCATGTCATGACTCTTTGAATTTATCTCTGAGAGAATATCCTTTGGAAGTTGCCAGTTGGCCCATGCTTAATTACTTTGGTTCAATCTATCTAACTAAGCTTATCATCAACCTGACACTCAGACAAGGACATCCCCAACAATTTTTTCGTGTTCCTAGTTCACACAGGCACATTCTGATGTTACTGTTCATTTCACGTTGTCTTCTTCCTATATAAAAAATCCAAAGCCATGAAAAATATTTAATTACCAAAGAAAACACAGAGAAGGACCTTACTTTACTTTCCAAAGTGGCCAAGCTCAAGCCTATATATCTTCTTGCTACTTCAACCCCACAAGGAGTACTGGTACAATTTGAGTTTTTCTTTTGTGTTTGGCTCCCAAATTCCCAAAAACAGTGATGATTTCTGGTAAAAGAAATGTTTTTGGTACCAAGGGGAGAACGGGTTTAGATTTCATGGTTTTGGTGTCAACAGTATGGTGGCTTTGTTTGACTGCTTTCAGTGTCTCGGCTACAACACAAGCAGACCCCCCATCACCTCAACCGAATCAAAAGCTAAGGTTTGGCCAAAATGGAGAATTCAAGATATTGCAGGTGGCAGATATGCACTATGCAAATGGCAAGAGCACACCTTGCTTGAATGTGCTCCCTTCTCAGAATTTTTCTTGCTCTGACCTTAATACTACTGTCTTTATTAACAGAATGATCCAAGCTGAGAGGCCTAATCTTATTGTCTTCACCGGTAACTAGTCTTGCTTTTAGTTATCATTTCATTTGATTTCTAATCGTTTGATATTTTGGCTTCTTAGTTTTAAGAAAATGACCTTTTCCCTTCATTCTTTCGAGTGGAACGTTTCTACTTTCTTGGATAATAATATTATATACCCAAATTATTTGATAAGAAATCAAAGACAAAGAGCAAGCTATTCTATTTAGTTGTAGCCGGATGGAAATGAAATGAACTCGAGTTAGAATCTTGTTTTTGTAGCTTGTAGTTTCTTTTTACGTTGGTTAATCATCATTTGCACATCTATTTCGAAGCTATAAGTTTCCTTGGTTAATGATATATGATATAACCTATGGAGAATGTTTGCTGTGGTATAACAGGAGACAATATCTTTGGGTTTGATTGCACGGATTCAGCTAAATCCTTGGAGGCTGCATTTGCTCCTGCAATTGCATCAAACATTCCTTGGGTAGCTGTTTTGGGCAACCATGACCAGGAAGGAACCCTCTCTAGGGAAGGGGTGATGAAGCATATTGTTGGGATGAAAAACACCTTATCTAAATTCAATCCTCCTGAAGCACATATCATTGATGGTTTTGGGAACTATAACTTGGAGGTTGGAGGAGTTGAAGGCTCTGATTTTGAAAATAAATCAGTTCTCAACCTATACTTTCTTGATAGTGGAGATTATTCCAAAGTTTCTACAATTTTTGGTTATGATTGGATCAAGCCCTCCCAGCAACTTTGGTTCCAACGAACATCTGCAAAGCTTAAGGTTCTGTTTTCATTTCCTATTGCATAAAAGAAGTTACAAATGCGCCACTTTTTCAACATTTCCAATACAAACCTTTGAAAGCAGGAACAAAATTGAAACTAGGATAACTTTTACGAAACATATTTTCTCATGTGAATGGAAATTCTCATTAAACATGTGCTTATTGTTCAGTTTTCATTGGTGAGTTAGGATTGACCTCTAACTCTTTCTGTATCCTGCAGAAAGCATATATAAGTGGACCCTTGCCTCAGAAAGATGCTGCTCCTGGTCTTACATATTTCCACATCCCTCTGCCAGAATATGCTAGTTTTGATTCATCAAACATGACTGGTGTGAAACTGGAACCGGATGGTAATGGCATTAGCTCTGCTTCTGTGAACTCTGGCTTCTTCACAACCTTGGTTTCAGCAGGAGATGTGAAGGCAGTTTTCACTGGCCATGATCACCTCAATGATTTCTGTGGAAATCTTATGAATATACAACTTTGTTATGCTGGGGGATTTGGATACCATGCTTATGGAAAGGCAGGGTGGCCTAGGAGAGCAAGAGTGGTGGTAGCTAGCTTGGAGAAAACAGAGAAAGGAAACTGGGGAGATGTTAAGTCAATTAAAACATGGAAACGCCTTGATGATCAACATCTTACTGGAATTGATGGCGAGGTCCTATGGAGCAAGAACTCTCAGTGGTAAGATATCCTGTGATACTTATAAAACTACTCTTGCTCTGCATAAACTGGTTACAGGCTGAAAAGGATGGAAGTTATCACAAGATTTGTCTGAGAGATGCGTGTTGGTCACAAAGAAAATGAAAAATTAGGAAACAATTGCTCATAGAAATAAAAGTTAGAAATGAATATCATAATTGAACATTTTTTCGTAAGAAAATATGGAAGGCCACTGTGCTGACAACTGAATTTTTTGAGTTGAGTCCTCCAAGAGTAAGTGGCATCATGAATTGTCCTATTCTGATTTCTTTTGATTCATCATGGCTAGGCAACAATGCTACTATTTCATTCTCAGATTTTCTCATCATCTTTCTATACATGTTTACTTCTTTCTTTTGTTTTGAACTCACAAAGGAAACACATTACATTTCTCTTTTTTTTTTTTCTTTTCACTTCATTTAGTATCAATTCACAGACAGTGCCATTCTACTGGTCCATGCTACAGCTCCTTGGATGGGTTTCCATCACTTTGGCTTGGTAGGCGCAGTCCCTCAAGGAGCTACTGTGTCTAAGTATTCTATAAATCTAATAAGGAAGTTCATCACTGTACTTCTCCAATAAAGATACCACGTTTCAACACTTTCAGCAATTTCATTGCATTTGAAATAGTTAAGGACCAGAACTCGGTAAATTAGGAAGATGTAGAGTTATGTGTTATCAAGTATTCTACTTTGCTTGTATGAAAAAGAATTTGAACTAAAGTGATTAAATGTCCAAAGATTTTAATAGTTAAAAAATATCATAGAATACTAGAATCTCGCCTTAGGGGACCTGGGCATGTTGTGAAGAAGACTAGAAAATGTTCCAATAAGGAAAGTAAATTAGATGGTATCATAATCGTTAGACAATAATTTATCTGATTTGCTGACGTTACATAATTTATTTGTTTTTTTATTTTATTTCATGTTATCTATTTGGAGTCATGGTATTTTGGTTTTCATTGCAGATGTCCAAAGATAAAAACCAAATGGAGGTGATTGAGAATTTGAAAATTATGCAGACAGATATTGATATCCACATGAGGCTATTTTGTATTGAGTTGCTATACGATAAATTTTATTGAGAGGAATTTGATTGTCTTTATTATAGATTTTGTTCTGTAATAGAAGTTAGCCTGCTAAGATTAGAATAGGACTCAAAGCTTCATAAAGAAGAAGTAGAATTACAACTATTCATACTCCATACCAACTTGTATGATCATGTCATTATTTCAAGTTTTTATATGTGGCCTTGAAACCAGAAGATGTTTTGTTGTTATTTTTGTCTGAGGATAAAAGAAACGCAATATCATAAGAAAACTCCCTTAAATGAGTGTGGGTTGCTTTCAAAATGGCAACTGGCATGCCACCAATATTGGTAAATTAGTGAGTTGCTTTCAAAATTTGTGTTCTCATTTACTTTCTTCTTATAAACACTCCACCTTAAGAATTGTTAATAGCATTGCGTGATATTAAAAGTAGTTCTCAGGGAGAGAAAAGCTCAATGGCAAACTTATTGTGAAGATTTCAGAGCTATAAGTTTTAATTTCCAATAAAAAGGGGATAAAACTGAAATTATATGCTAACTTTTCACATATTTTTCAGTGCGTTTTCTCTGTATGGTTATGAGATAAATATAATCGATTAAGAGCATTGATTTTTTAGGAAATGCGAAATGAAGATTAACTAAGCAACCAAGGAGCATCAAATGTCCCCTGTGCTAGTTACCATCATATAGTGTTGCAGTCTTATCATGCATGCATTCCTTCCTGAATTTACATTAAATGCATCTAAACTTAAATAGGTATTTGTACATTGAATCATCAATCTGTGCATGATAATAGAAGTAGCCATTTTACAAGCTTTCACCGACACAAACCCTCCCCTCTAAAGACATTTAAGTCTTACAACTTAGTTAAACAGATTTGCCAATGTTTCTCCATGACTTGCAATAATAGAGTTGTTCCATCCCTTCTTACTTGGGAGTGAAAGCCTGTAGCAGTAACAGATAAAATCAGCACAAACAACAATAAATGAACAAAACTTACACAGTTATATGCGTGCTTTTAGTATTATTCTCCAATCGGTATTTTATTATATACAATTCGGCTAACTAAGACTTCCATGAAATGTCAACATACTACAGAAATAAAACTCTAATTTTGATAGGAAAGTGACCACCAAAGTAAATTAGTGAAATCATTAGGCAAGACCCAGTTGTAAAATGAACTTACAGCAAAAATAGTAGCATGACCCGGATCTGCAAGGTGAGCAAAGAGGTTGTCAATAGGACCAGTGCCAGTGTATATGTGCTGGAACCATGCACCTATCACAGCCAACATGGCCAACCTCCCATTCTTGATCTCCTTTGTTCTCAACTCTTTGATCTTCTCAGGAGAACCACTTCCCCAGCCAAGTGGGTCAAACCAAAGCCCACCTGGGTACCCAACATCAGTTCCTGTGAGCTTGTTGTTGGGAAAGATGGGGTCAGTGTTGACACAGCCTGGCTTGATGATGTCAGCCCATCTTCTACCCTCAGCCCACCCAATGAAAATGAGCTCAACTATGAACAGTGTGGTAGTGTCTGTGAAGTACTCCAACTCTCCAGCAGTGTACCATGAAGGGGTGTTAAGGACACCAATCTTTGTGAGGAATTCTGGGATGAAAATGCCAGCCGCACCCAACATGGCCCATCTGGAGTGCACAATCTCTGCCTGAACATTCCATCTCAAGCTCTCAGGATCAGATCCTGCCGAACCACAACATACTTTTGTTGTCACTCACTTGAATTCTCAAGAAAGAATAGTCTAATATTATTGCTGGAACTTATTCGGAATATTTTGAAAGTGATGATTGCTTACCAAGACCGAGGGGATCAAAACCAAAATCTCCAGGCAAACTGCCATCTAGCCATGGAGGAGGGGTGCTTCCTGGGAACCACAGAGGCCTATCAGGGTCAGCAACTGCGCACACTGTAGCGCTGGATCGTGCTCCAACTGGTGCTGTGAAACTGTTCATCCTCAGTTTTCTTCCACTGAGAAAAGAAGCTTTTGCGGTTCCCAACAGTGATCCATTTTTCGAACTGCATGCAATTCCATTAGTACTCAGTAATAGGTTCAATATCATTGAATGGTCAAGCTAAGGATGATCATATTAGTATATACGTGAATTCAATCACAGGTTTTCAAAGTTTCATCATTTTAGTTAGAGGACAATGCATGAAACATTTGACGTAGCGTTTTGTAATACAAGTAATAATATGCATGGGCACGTGGGAACTATGAACTTGCCTTGGGGTGGAGATGGCAACAGCTGCAATGGCAGAGGAAGCACAGGAGGAAGCCATGGCAGGCTTTGAAATGTTAGCTCTGTGAGTTGCTGTGTTGTGGTGATTAAAATGATGAGAGGGAAGAGAATGCAATTTTGTTAAATGTATGTTCTTATCTCAAAGGATAGGAGTGTGAATCAGAAATTAGATGGTGAGTTGCCACGTGGCATGCAGAATCTCATAGGATAGGTTTTCTTTCAAAAATCAGAATCTAGTGGTTCACATTTGTCAGACCATGAAACCACTGCAACCACAAGACAGATTCTTCCATGTTGTTGACTGTCTTTACTCCACACAACCCCAATGACCATTTGTGTGGGAATCATTGACCTTAGGTAGATATAAATTAAAGGTTTAAATATTTTTTATTCCTTATAAGTTGATGTTCAGCCTCTTTTTTAAAAATATCAATTTTTGGTTCGTATTAAATTAATTCCAACAGTTAACGAAATCAATGAAATATGTATCAAATTAGTCTCATCTATATTCTTTCATACTTGTGGGCTCTTTGAAGGTTGCAAAATCTCCATATCTGGATGGCAACTTGGTACATATTTCATTGATTTCGTTGGCAACTTGGTATATATTTCATTGATTTCATTAACTGCTGGAACTCATTTGATACATTTTTTTATAACTTAGGGACCAAAGGTTGATATTTTTAAAAGCGAAGACTAAACTGAACACCACCTTATAACTAAGGATCAATAAAAAATTTAAACCTAAATTAAATGATACATATCTAAAGAAGAATTGATATAATAATTTATTTTTTACATTTTTAATTTTAATAAAAAAGTCTCTATTTTAAACTTATATTTTTTCAAAAGATTCAAAATGTAAATCTACAATTCTTTAAAAATATTAAAAATGTAAATGTGAAGTGGCATTTATAATTTAAAAAATTGTATATTTGTAAAAAAAAATACATCTTTTTAAATTATTTCAAATATATTAAAATATAAAAATTACAAGTGTCATTTGTATTTATATTTTTAATATTTTAAAAAATATAAATTTAATACGGGTATTTATTTTTAAGTTTAATTTCAATATTTAGGAAAAATTATTTATGTATAAATTTTAAAGAATTATTATTATTATTATTATTATTATATATATATATATATATATATATATATTATACAATTAAACTTAATTACTAATTTTATTTTATTTTGAAGAGGGATAACACTCTTTTTTTTAAAAAAAATTAGTATTGAATTTAATCAAAATTTTAAATATAAAAAATAAATTAAATACAAGACTACCACATACATTAATACATAGATAGTGTGACACTATATTGTTATATAAATGACAAATTATGTAAATAAAATAATTAAAACACAAAAACAGGAAACTGAAAATACATACACACACACATATATATATATATATATATATATATATATATATATATATATATATATATATATATATATAATAAGTTAACGTCAATTTAATATTGAAGATTTTTACAATTAGGAAATTTTAACACGAAGACAAGAAAATTTTTTACCAAAAAATAATATAATAATTTTAGAACTAAGAGTACATATGTAATATAAATAAAAGATAATAATGTAGATTCTTCAAACAAATTAGATTTGTGTAAAAGAATTTATAAAATGAATAGTGTAGTTCAATAACATGGTGAGTGCAAATCTAATTCACTCTAAATTGAATCTTAAACGCAATTTATTTGTATTAATGTAGTTAATTTTACTGTAAAAAAGTAAATGTTGTCAATTTTATTTACTATGTAAGATTAATTGTCGGGTTTAGATAAGATTAACACTTATTGCTCTGATTCCTAGGTGGTCATGTTGAAGCTTATTTTTGCACTTCCACGAGTTCTTTCACCACCTCCAAATTTTTTATAATACCATTTGTTCATTTAATGAAACCCAACGGATTTTGTGCATTGGTGATGAAGTAATAATCTTGTTGAACCATCAACATTAATTAAATGTAACCTGTGGTTTAATATATGGTGTTTTCCACCTCCTCATTCATTAATTCTATTTCTTCTTCTTTATTTCTGATTTGACTTTGTTGTTTGGAGAGATGTGATTGTGGATGGTTTTGATGTTCGTGTTTATGGTCAGAGTGTGTTGGTGTGATTCCTATGTTAGTGGTCTCGGTAGCTATGTGGTGGTCGGTGTCGGTTTGGATCATCAGAACAAAGTTGAAGATGGACATTCAAGGTTAGAATAGTGGAACACTCTTAACCAGTGTTTGAAATGCGATTAAGGAGTTGTCGGTATTCAAACGCCAGTTAAAGGTCATTGTATTTTGAAGTATGGTTAAGGTATCCGGGTCTCTTTTTACAATAATTAACCTAGAAATTCATATGCATTTAGATTCAATCATACAATTTCTACATCCAATTCATATCCATGCATTCAGTCCATATCTCCATGCATTCAGATTCAATCCAAATATATACATATACATGCATTAACAATGGAAAACAATGGAATCACAACAAGAGTAAGAAAGGACCAACCTTAGGAAAGAAACACGCGAGTGAGATGAGATCAACCTCGAACACCACTGCCCACTACCCCTACTCGTGAGCTCTTCAATACGGAGAAGAGAACGCACTGGTGAGGAAGACACAAAAAGGGAGAGGTGCACCGAGAGAGGGAGGGAGACATAGAGAGTGAGAGAAGGAGTTGAAGGAGGAGGCGAAAGATTTTCAAGGAGATGCAAAAAAGTGTGGGTTTCGGGGGGTGTAAGGTTTGCCTTTTTAAATTTTGAAAAAGAATCCCAGTCAAAGATTCTTCTGTTGTTTCCGTTTTTTGTGCATGCCTGCAAATATTCAGAAAGGGTAATGTGGGAAAATTGGAGGTGCAGGGAGAATTTGTGGAGGTGTAGGGAAAATTTGTGGAGGTGTAGAGAGAACATCTCTTTAAATTTTGAAAAAAAATCTCAGTCAAAGATTCTTCTATTAATTATGTTTTCTGTGCAGGCCTGCAAATATTGAGAATAGTCATATGAGAAAATTGAAGGTGCGGGGAGAATTCTTGAGGTACAAGGAGGTGCGAGAGAGTGTGGGTTTCGAGGGGTGTAGTGTTTGCCTTTAAATTTTGAAAGCGAATCTCAGTCAAAGATTCTTCTATTATTTATGTTTTTTGTGCAAGCCTACAAATACTCATATGGATAATGTGGGAAAATTGGAGGTGCATGGAGAATTCATGGAGGTCCAGGGAGAACATGTCTTATTTAAGTAGTTCTTGCACTTCCACGAGTTCTCCCTGCACCTCTAAGTTTTTCATAATACCCTTTGTTCATTTAATGAAGCTCAACTAATTTTGTGCACTGGTGGTGGAGTGATGATGTTGTAGAACCACCAACATTAAATATAAAATGTGGTTTAATATACGATGCACCCCCCCTCCTTGTTCATTCACTTTGTTTGTTCTTCTTTGCTTCTGGTTTGACTTGTTGTTTTTGACTTTGTTGTTTGGAGAGTTGTGGTCGCAAGTGGTCCTGGTGTTCGTGTTCATGATCCTAGTGTGTTGGTGTGGTCCCTGTGTTGGTGCTCTCGGTGGCTGCGTGGTGGTCGTGTCAGTTTGGTTCATCAGAGCAAAGTTAAAGGTGAACATTCAATATTAAAATAGTGGAACACCCTTAACCGGTGTTTGAAATGCGGTTAAGGGGTTGTCGGCGTTCTAACGCCGGTTAAGGGTCACCGTACTTCGTAGTACGGTTAAGGCCTCCGAGTATTCTTTTACAGTAATTAACCTAGAAATACATACATATTCATATTCAATCATACAATTTCTACATCCAATCCATATCCATGCATTCAATCCATATATCCATGCATTCAGAATTAATCTAAACATATACATATACATGCATTAACAATGGGAAAATAATGGAATCACGACGAAAGAAAGAAAGGACCAACCTTAGTGCAGAAACGTGCGAGTGAGGCGAGATCCAACCACGAACACCACTGCCCACTACCCCTACTCGTGAGCTCGTCAATATGGAGAAGAAAGCGCATTGGTGAGGAAGACACAAAAAGGGAGAGGTGCACCGAGAGAAGGAGTTGAAGGAGGAGGCAAAATTTTTTCAGGGAGGAGCGAGAGAGTGTGGGTTTCGAGGGGTGTAGGGTTTGCTTTTTAAATTTTGGAATATGAATCTTTGTCAAAGATTCTTTTATTATTTCTGTTTTCCGTGTAGGCTTGCAAATATTCAGAAGGGTAATGTGAAAAAATTGGAGGTGCAGAGAGAATTCGTAGAGGTGCAAGGAGAACATCTCTTTAAATTTTGAAAAAGAATCTCAGTAAAAGATTTTTCTGTTATTCTTGTTTTCTGTGCAGGCCTACAAATATTCAAAAGAAAATATGAGAAAATTGGAGGTGCAGGGAGAATTCGTGGTTGGATCTCGTCTCACTCGTGCGTTTCTACACTAAGGTTGGTCCTCTTTTTCTTTCGTCGTGATTCCATTGTTTTTCCATTGTTAATGCATGTATATGTATATGTTTTGATCAAATATGAATGTATGGATACATGGACTAAATGCATGAATATGGATTTGATGTAGAAATTGTATGATTAAATCTGAATGCATATAAATTTTTGGGTTGATTTACTAGTGAAAGAATACTCAAAGGCCTTAATTGTACTTTGAAGTACGATGACCCTTAACCAACATTCGAACGCCACAATCCCTTAATCGCATTTAAAACATCGGTTAAGGGTGTTCCACTATTATAACCTTGAATGTCTGCCTTCAACTTTGCTCCGATGAACCAAACTTACACCGGCCGCCACGTCGTCATCGGGACTACCAATATAAGGATCATACCAACACACCGGGACCACGAACACGAACATCAGAATCACCCGCGACCACAACTCTCCAAATAACAAAATCAAACCAAAAGTAAAGAAGAAGTAGAATGAATGAACGAGGAGGTGGGGTGCAACATATATTAAACCATATTTTACATTGAATGTTGGTGGTTCGACAATATCATTACTCCATCATCGGTGCACAAAATTCATTAAACTTCGTTAAATGAACAAAGGGTATTATGAAAAACTTGAAAGTATAAATAGAACTCATGAAAGTACCTGAAAAACTGCCCCTTATTTTTTATTTTATTTTTGGATTAAATATGTTTTTCGTCGCTTAAGTATCACACGATTTTGGGTTTAGTTCCTACTCAAAATTTTTTTTCCTTTCAATCCTTTTAGTTTTAAAACTCCTACTTTTAGTTCCTAAAAAGCAACAACGTTAGATTTCCTATGAGGTGGCTAACGGCGAGCCACGTCAGATGTCACTTTCCCTGATAACTTTGTGTTACGTTTTTTTTTCTCTCTTTTACTCCTTTTTTTTGCTAAGAACCCTAATTAATTTCAAACATAAAAAACCCCTAATCTGATTTCATAAATGATTGAAGACAAGTTCGTGTAAAAGTTCTTGATTGAAGACAGGCGCAATTTGCGCGAAGTTGAACGGAGAAGACGAAGAAGCATCGAGAGATGGAGGTTGCTTCGCGTAGGTTGTTGCAGGCATAATGGCTTAGACGATGGTTGAAGGAGATGAGGGAGGCGTTTCACGATTTGGATTGTTGATTTATGGAATTTGCTATTTATGTGCGAAGGTGCGAAGAAGATGATGATGTGCGATTTCGTGAGTGCAATTTGGGGTTTTATGGTTTCTTTGCATTCAATTGGATTTTTCTTCTGCATATTTCCATGGTGATTTCGATTTAGTTATGAAGATTAGTGTAGGCACAAGTTCAGAATTTGAACTTGTGCCTTTTCTAGTATCTGAACCTGATGAGTTTATTGTTGTTTGATGGGAGAGGGAGAGAAGGGTGCTACTGCTGTTGTCGGACTTTTGATTTTTTCTAAGAATCCTAATTATTTTCAAACATAAAAAAGCTCTAATCTGATTTCATAAATGAAAACATATATGACAAATCACTTAAATCTGATTTCAAAAAATAAAAGCAACGTGGCACATAAATGGTATCAGACTGGCTTGCCGTTAGCCACCTCACAAGGAAATCTAACACCGTTATTTTTTAAGGATTAAAAATACGAGTTTTAAAACTAAAAGGACTAAAAGAAACAAATTTTTTTAGTAATGACTAAACCCAAAATCGTGTGATACTTAAGAGATGAAAAACATATTTAACCCTTTATTTTTTTATTTCCTCCACAACCATGTTTTCCATTTGTGTGCTTCCCTTTTTCAAATTGTCTATATTACTTTTTTTTAGTTTATAACTAATTGAACCTTGAAAACTTTTGTTGATCCACTAGTGTTTTTATTTATGAGTTTTTAATATATTGGATTTAATAAACATTATTATTAAAGGTAAAGGTTTGGTGGGAGTTGAAGTTAAACATGTGTGGTAGAATAATTTTTTCTTTAAGCATTTGAACAATAATATATTATCTTAATTTTTGGATTATTTATTAATAGTGTAACTTAGAAGTCTTTTAAATTGAATATATTTGAATATTAATTTTATATTTAGTGTAATTATGAATTGTACGATCTAGAAAAAACTAATTAAAACATTTCAGTGTACAAATAGTAATTATAATGATTTAAGATCCACGTTGCATAGTTTGGAAACAAAGTTTCTAGTATGGTTAAATGTGATGGTAGTTAAAAATGGATTGCAGTTAAGCTTTAATCACAAATAAGATAAGTAATATGTTTTATAATTTGTACTAATAATATGATAAGTGAGATGTATTCATATTTAAACTTAAATTTGTTACTATCAAATACAACAAATGATAAACAAAATAGACACATATGTTCTCAGGTTGGAAAGAGGTACCAAATACAAAAATGAGAAGGAGATTTAGTTGAGGAAATGAAAACATCCAATTACTAAAATTAAGAAATTGTGAATTATTTACATAGAGAGCTAAAATTTTAAAAATAAAGACATTTTAGAAAAGAAATAATTTTAGAACCCAAATAGAAGTGTTCCTTATTCATAATTTGTGAGAAGCTTGCAATGTAAAATTCTATTCTACATTATACAATTCATAAACTCAAGTTTATTTTTGAATTGTTTTTCATTATAAATTATATAATTTGAAATGTAAAATTTCATTCTGAAATCCATAATATAAATTTAGATTTTAATTTTTTTTTAAATTTGCATTACGAATTATATAATCTAAAATATAATTTACATTTAAATTGTTTTCTAAATTTACATTAGAAATTATAGAATTTTAAAATATAAATTTTCAGTACTGATTATATAATCTAGAATGTATATTTGTATTACAGATTTTACATTTCAAAATGCAAATCTACGTTCTAAATCATAATATGAAATATGTATGATTAACATTTTTAAATTTTAAATTGTATAATTAAGAATCTTTATGAATTTCACGATTCACAACTATAATTAAAATGCAAAAATATGAATTACACTATTCTTTTCTATTAATTTGAATAAAGGTACCATTGAAATTTTAGAAAGTATGGAGTGCTAAAAAGAAAACGTATGGTTGCACGAAGAAATCTCTGAAAGAAACAAAACTGAGGTTAGAAAAGAAAAGGGATTCACGAGTTGTTTTTCACTACAGTGAATTTGAAAGAGAATAATTAAATAAATTTGAAAGTAAATGAAAATAAATTTGAAAATAAAATTTATGAGAATCAATATAAGATTTAATTTATGTGACATGTTAAAAAGAAAAGTTTAACTTATTTCCTTTCATTAGACGTAATATTTTAAAGAGATATTTTTACTTTTCATATTGATAATTTAAATTGAAACAACTTGTTTAATATGTAACTTTTTAAAGAGATGTTTTTATTTTTCAAATTGATAATTTAAATTAAGAGAATTTGTTTAATTGCTCTTTTCAAATTTAATTGGAGAAAATAACTTTTTACATTCCATTAAATTTAACCCATCCCATTCCTTAGATAAGAAATACATTATGATATTAGCACCTTGTTCACTAAATGAGCCATAAAGGATAGATTAATCTTAGTTCAAACTAATACAAAGTTAAGGATATTATGAAGAAAAAAATACGTTAAATCAATTTAATATCAATTATTTTTAATAATATATACTATTTATATTACTATAAAAAACATACATTTTTTTACCTTTAAAATAATTATTTTACCAATTTTACTTTTTAGGTCACTTTTTTAAAATTAATAGTTTTTATTTAAACTTGATATTTTTTAAATTAAAATGATTTTTTCTAATAAAATTCTAAAATTTATTTATATTTATTTTTATAATTATAATAATTATAATATTATTATCATTTTTATCATAAAAAAGTAATGTGTTTTCACTGGGTAATTATAATTATAATCTACCTTTCATCTAAATAAGTTCCATGTTTTTTAAATATTATTTTTCATATCTTTAAATTATTTTTTTCATTTTCTTTATTTTCTACCGGTTTTTAAATTAAAATTAATATTACAAGCTTCAAAACAGAAAAATGTAACCGAATCTATTAAGTTGGATATTCTATACACAGATTACTATTTTGACTTGTTTTAAAAATCCAAAAAAAGAAAGATTTTAAAAAAATAGACATTTTTAAAATTGAAGACATATGAAAAATATTAGTCTTCATATTTTATAAAAATGAAAATATAAATTCTTTGGACATGGTCTAAATCTTTTCCCTTTTACCAGTAATTCTTTCATTCATTATAGATAATATTTTACTATTATTGTATAATATTATATATAATTTTTTTTATTATTCAGTATTTTTATTTGTTTTTTACAAATAATTTATTTATTTAAGCTATTTTTTTTTTCTATTACAGTAATAAAATTCTTGAGAAGAGATTTTATCAGCGTGTAGAGAAAGGGCAAAGAGAAAAAACCAATTACCCCCATTTTTCATAAACCCTATACAGTAAACCCAGCCTTTCCCTTTTCTCTGTTTCCGAAACCCTAACCTAGCATTCCAATGGGCGGAAAGAGGAGGAAGAACGACGACTCGGATGCGGAAGAATCAGAAGCAGCGTCCTCCAAGAGGAAGAAGACAGTGGCGACGGAGAAGAAGGACCAGTTACGTCCTTCAATGATAAAGAACAAAGAGAAGAGATCTGAGGTGCACGCGAAGTTGAAGCACCAGAAGAAGCTCGACAAGCGCGCTAAGGCCAAGGCTCGTGATGCAGCTGTCAAGAAAGCTCTCGAACTCGGTGAAGAGGTAGTTTTTTAATTCTCCGAATGTGAATCTAAATTGTTATTGCTGTTGTGTTCGATACGTATCAGTAACAAAAACGATTATTCATGTTTCTGCAGCTTCCGGAGAAGAAGGTCCCTCGCACAATCGAAAACACTAGGGAGTTCGACGAGACCGTTTGCAAGCCCGACGACGAAGAGGTTTTGAATTTTGTGCTTTGTCATTTAAAAATCATTACCGTGTTTGTATTGCTATCAGATTAGATTGAATTGAGTTAGAGTTATTTTAAGCTAAATGATAATTCTACATTTTTTTTCTGAGAATCACGGATGAGCTAACTGATTGCGCCAATCTAAGTTGGAACATTTCAATCTGAGTTTGGTAGTAGTATAGCAACAGCGTGAGTGGGGGTTTAAGGGTGAAAATAGCGGGGAACAAGAACGGATTGTAAACTATGGAATTCAGTAAATTTTAAAATGGAGTAAAGTTGTTTTTGGGTGGTTAACTTGTTTTTGACGAGGGGCTTGTGTTTACTATTTTGAATTTGCGCGCAGTGCTGATGTTGTTCAAAGTTCAAACATCATTTGTTTTGACTAATGAATAATACTTGTTTGTTGCAGTTGTTTGCAGGGAATGATGCTGATGAATTCAGTTCAATTTTGCATCAGCAACAAACTGCCAAGATATTAATCACCACTTGCCGCTTCAATTCTAGTGTATGTTTGTAATATCTGTCTGATCTAAAATGAGTGTTTCGGAAGCAATAACTCTTTAGTTTCTTAGTATTCTAGGTACACTTTTATTTTGCGAGAATATCGTCATTCTTAATTGTATAACTTTTTTTACCTTTTGCTGAGACATGACTTACTCTGCAGAGGGGACCTGCGTTTATATCGGAGTTGCTATCTGTTATACCAAATGCTCATTACTATAAGAGAGGAACATATGATCTAAAAAAGGTGCTGGGTTTCTGACTGTCTTTTCCTAATAGCTGGGGAAACTAAAACATGTTTGAGAGCTTTTTCTAATTTTCTTTTTTTATCACAGATTGTAGAATATGCAAAGAATAAGGACTTCACTTCTGTTATAGTTGTTCACACCAATCGTAGGGAACCAGGTAAGGTTTTTCTTTCAGTGAAAATTCAGTCCATACAGATTTTATACATTTAAAGATTGTTTTTTAGACATGTTGGTCTTTCTCCCTTAGATTTCTGGGCAACATGGCCCTACATGATTCTTGCTCCCATTTGCAGATGCTCTTCTAATAATTGGTGTACCTAATGGGCCCACTGCTCATTTCAAGCTGTCGAAGCTTGTTTTGCGCAAGGATATTAAGGTATATAATCTGCTTAATTTGAATTTTTGGGGTAGATAAGATAAAGATCTCTTGAAATTTTGATTGAGGGAGAAATAAATCTTCTTGCGACTTTTCAAGTGTACAGATGCTCAGCAATTAAAGTTACTTTTTGTCTCCTTTATTTTTTGCTTAGTGGTCACCTATGCTGTATTGATACTTCAATTTGGGTCATGTATCTAATCTATAAAACACTAATATTTTTATGTTGACAATAATGTATAATTTTTTATGTATTTTGAAAATGTCTACTAAATGTGATTTTAATTTGCATTCTCACAATTGCAACTTGTTATTTTATTATTTATTGTCTATCAGCAGTAGAGATTGATACAATTTCATTTACGTACTTAAATTAAGCACGCTACTTATTGTCAACAAAAATAAATGATTTAAATTTTGATTGCATGCATTTGGTGTCCGTTGCAGAATCATGGAACACCAACAAGTCACAAGCCTGAGCTTGTACTGAATAACTTCACAACACGTCTAGGGTCTCGAATTGGAAGGTGATTATTTTCTCTCATTGTATGTTTCATCTGTAATTTTTTGTTTCTTATAATTTTGCTTTATTCAAATGGCAGGTCTTATAGAAATACTTTTATATACTTCCTGTCTGGTACTTTTATATAAATAATAAGCAAATAGCCAAAAAGGAATCTAAGGATTTTTTCCCCATTTTGCTGATAGAATTTTTCATAAACAGATATCTCCTCTGTTTCTGGTTTCAATATAATAATGGTTTGTGTAATAGGTTGATACAGTCTCTTTTTCCTCAAGATCCAGAATTTAAAGGCCGACGAGTAGTCACCTTCCACAACCAGAGAGATTTTATTTTCTTCCGGCATCACCGGTATTTATCTGTTAAACATAAAATATTGTCACTTGCTTCAAAATATTTGTAATTTTCACTTTCTTGACACTTTGTTATGTTCAACCATACTTAAAAGGTACATTTTTGAAAAGAAAGAAGTTAAAAAAGCTGAGTCCAAGGGTAAAAAGGACAAAGGTGACAAGAGTGATAATGTTCCTGAACAGAAAGTAATTGCTCGGCTTCAGGTTGGTCTTGGCTCTTTTTTATTTTCCTTTTACTTGCCACCGCCATTTAAAAACTCAACAGGTGTTGACCACTGTATTACATATAGTTGTTATGTTCCTCATTACTTTCCTTATTTGTCAAACCAAGTGGTATAGTATGTGGAGTGTTGTTCAGTCAATATTAGATAACAGGAACTGGCCTTTCAGATTGTTGACGTCTGTGATCTTGATCAGAGGGTATAGAGGAGAGATTCTGCAGATTAATTAATTTGTTTATGCCAGTTGTTTGTTATTTAATCTTTATTTAGATGTAGACTCCAGAGAGTTAATGATGAATGTGATTATGGCAGACTAAAAGTTGTCTCCATGGTATGATGCTGGCAAATTCTTATAGAAACTTTGCAACTTGTGTTACCAATGTCCGATGACATCTATTTTACATTTCAGTCTGAATCAGGAAATATTGGTAGCCAATTTTATTTATGTATATTGAGATTAAGCATGTCACATTTTGTTAACAAAAATTGTTTCAATTTTTATTGCATGCATTCTACCTTAAAAACGTCCAATGTTTATTATATTTTCAAGTATTAAAATTCTTGATTTGTTCAAGCTGTTATATTTGTTGTTTCATATGAATAATGGTCTTAAAACTTGGCTCTTCACTTAAACACAGGAATGTGGCCCTCGTTTCACCTTGAAGTTGATTAGCCTGCAGAATGGAACCTTTGACACAAAGGGTGGGGAATATGAGTGGGTTCACAAGGTAATTTGTTTGTCAACTAACTCGCTTTTTCAATTCTTGGTCTGACCTTGGGAAGCATTTACCATGCTTACTTAACACTTTTTATTTTTTGTCTCTTTTTCTCTTTTAGGCGGAAATGGATACAAGTCGAAGAAGGTTTTTCCTATGACTTGTTTGGGAGAGTTGCATTTTGGACATCATTTTTGCTGGAATAGTTATCTTGCGTCAACTTGTTTTTAGTTAAATTTGGTGTATAATTTATTTTATTTTGCTTTATCTGGGCTAAAGTCCTATCATCTTTGTATACCCGTGAACAAATCCAAATCTTTAACTTGAAATGTATTGGCGGTTGGGAAAGAGATAAGGCTTTGATTCTTTAGCGGTCTCTTTCTATTGTTCACGGTTTCATTTCTTTCTACTGTGTTGTATTATGAGTTTATTGAAGTCACAGAATTGATTCCACGTGGTGATGGGTGTATTATTTTATTAGCATTACCTGCGTAACACGTGTCACGATTTCCCCCTGTTCGATCGCCGCCCAAAGAAAATTTCTCAGGACGAATTTTAACTGACAGAGACTGAATTTTAAATGATCACCAATGATTTTCGTCAACTACTAGTATTTTTTTTTAAATGTATAAACACCTGCTTCGTTCAAAATTCTTTATTAAAGGCATCTCACTACTATCTGCATAAATCACTTGTGGCAAAAGGGTAATTGCATCCACTAATTTCGATTATTATTTTTTATTTTTAAGACTAATTTTATAGCGGGAGTTAGTTCAACAATAGTTTCAAAATTTTAAAGGTGAAGACCTGTCCTTTTTAATATATTATAATAATAGTTTTGTTTATTCTTGATCTAACATTGATTTTATAAAAAAATATAATTTGATTGTAACATCCCAATAAATATAACCAAAGCAATAATTTATTTTAGGAATTAACATGAATAACAAAGGAGAACAATAGTGAATAAGCATAGAAGTATGAAATATACTTGGAATTTAAAACTGTAAAATCAGTAATATTAAATACAGCATTTACAAAATAGACCGAACGGTCTTGAATGCAATTCATTGACCTATCGGCCAACATCAAAAGGTTTCTTATACTGAACGCTTTTACAAAACACAAGGCAAATAAAAACAACTATACTAAGGACCGGACGGTCCTACATAACTTTCAGGCACGACCTTCACGGGTTGCTTAGCCTGTACAACATCCTCCAGAGTATCTTCCAAAGTAGCTTTCAAGGTATCCTCTGCTCACACCCAAAAGGATGATCATTGCAATGAAGAGAATAACTGAACGGTTGGATACCGAACGGCAACATAGACAAAGACGAAACAGATAAGGGTAAGCTTATGTAAATTTAATTAATCAATTTCATCATACAAGAGAACATACAAACTCAAACCAATCAACAATTCATACATCATTTCTATACATGCATACTACATACCTTTAATCATGACTGACCACTAAGACACTGTCCGGACTGTATGAACCTGTAGCTCGGTCGTCCCTAGCACCCGGTGTGGTGTAGTAGCTGCCTTTACTTATCAGCTGCCACCCGAGGTTAGTCCTACAACGATCATCTAACCTTATGACCGCGGACCTCCTGCCATTCCCACGCATGAGTAACCTCTCTCTATATGAGAAAGTATTCTCACGGAATATCAGGATCAGGACGACACCAGAGTCATTCCCACGTTCATACTTTACCAATCGTCACCAATTCATGAGACATTCCTCCAGTGGAATTCCCTTACTCAGCCAAATTCAATCAAGGTTCATTATTACTTCCAAACTGTAAGGATGTTAAGAAAAGGACCGGGTGAATCAAAGATAGAATAAGAGATTGAGTAAGACAAGAAGGTTTGACTGAATGGTCTGGCAATGAACAGGACTAAATACCAAAGATTGAATTAATAGTGACCGAACGGTCTAACCGAAACGAGAAACTGTGTATCAAGAATTTAAATAAGTGACCGGACGGTCTAATCAAAGGTGAGACTGAATAACAGAAGAATGTCAAATGATTGGCCGAATGGTCCGACAAGGAATAAGATCGTACCCCAAAGGATTGACTATAAGTAATAGTCATCTGGACGGTTTGGCAAAGAATGTTATAGAATAAGCACTAATCTTGGTCGAAGGCTGGTCTATGACCGGACACTTCTCAAAGGACTTTAGTCAAACAAACCGGACGTTTCAATAAACACAAGCTCACTAGACCATTCAGTCACTAAATGACCGAACGGTTTCAAAAGGAAGAATATCAAATTTTGCAAGTTTTATATTTTAAGTGTCAGCCTAAGGCCGAACACTTGTAAAGGCGAACGCTTGGTTTATGACCAACGTTCTTAAGTATATGACAATGAAATGATTAAAGGAAAGCAACTAAGTTTAGTAAACACACTAGGCCGATCAGTCCGAACAGATTGAACGGAAGAAGGGAGGACCGAACGGTCCTAATGACCTTCGATCTCAAATTCATATTTTCTCTAAGTTTTATACATACTCATATCAGTGCAGAATTTATAGTTCATACTTATCATACAACTCATACAACAACATACCATATTTCAATCATAAGAAATCAAGCAACATACTTTAGATGTGAATCATACATTAAATCAGACACACGTTCAAACCATGCAAAGAAATTATAATTAAACTTTATAAGCTTCTCTTACCTCTAATTCCAGCTAAGACTTCGAAAGTAGGTTGGTAGCAACTATCTCTTCTAAGTTTCCCAAGGTCTAGAGTCAAATACCAAAAGTAGGTTCAGAGAAATGGTTTCACAGGTACATGCAAGCTTTAATGGTGCATGCATGCAGGAAGGCTAAGGAACTTCAAGGGTTCGGACACTTACTAGTTCATAATGAAATTCTGGTTGGTACCGTTTGAAGGTCTTGGTGCCGGCAGCAATAATCCTGAACGGATGCAAGTGATCGGAGAAGAATTGGAGGTTAGAAATCTAGAGAGAAGGTTGGGAGGTTTTAGAGAGAAGGAGGAGGATTTGAGATTTTCAGAAAAACAAGTTTGAGGAAGAAGAAGATTGCATGGGAAAAGTGGCGTCAGGTTTACATCCTACCTTATGTACTGCCTCCACTAAGAACGTTCGCTCATTCCCAGCGTGCCACCTGACTTCCACTTTCTGGGGCTTCACTGCTCTGCTGCTGTTACACGGATCACGAAGGAAGGGAATTAAAAACTTGACAGAGTTGGTCTCCCACTTTACCAGGGAAGACTGGACGGCTGACACGTGTATCCCACTAAGGGGTATTAAATGGGGTGTGACATTGATTGCATTAGTTTAAGATATTATAAGTAAAATATAATAAAATATTAAGTATTGTTCTGTAAGTAGAATTACTTAAAGTGTACTTTTGCCTTTCGGAAAAATGTTTTCGAATATTCCTCTGGATTTTGCATATTTTGGTAGCCGAAAGAATTTGGATTGGTGGTGGCACTCTGGCCCAAGTCAAGGATAACTTTTGAATTGAAAAACACTTATGAAGATTATTGTATTTTAACTTAATTCTCAAACAACGTTTTCATTTCCATTCCTGATTCTTTCATCTTAAAACTGTTGAATGTTATCCAAAAATGCTTCTGGGAATGATGCATCTGAAATTGCATTATCCTCCAATATATTAGAAAACATCTTTGATATACTAAAAATATATCTGATATATTTACTTTATGAAATCTTATATATATATATATATATTTGATTTTAATTCAATTATTATAATCTTATATTGTAAGTAAAAGAATCTGTTTAAGGTAAGAAGAAACGTGTAAAGATAAGAAATACTCAATTATTCTTCATGACTTATTATAATCAGCTATAATAATTTCTAAAAATTTTAGCAACATCAGGAAATCTTCTAGAGATGAATATTTCCTTCTTTCAGCTTGGAGGTGGTGTTAATGGTTCGAATGCAATGCAGAGTTATAACTTAGCCTTGTTGAAGTGTGATTAAAGATGAGGTGGGTCTGATGATGCAAAAGTTTGCCCTAGCTTAGGCCCACACGTTTTGTGTATGAATAAACGCGTGTTACATAGACAGAATATAAGGTAGTGAAGGCTTTCAAGTTACCTAGCACCACCTAGTTAGGTGAGTAGAGTTTATGATAACTTAAATCTTCAACATCTCACATTCCATTCTAACACACCAAAACAATAAATAATTTAACAAATTACACAATTCTTAATTCTCATTGTCCTTCATAACCACACTAACAACGTCAATGAAAGTAATTATATTTCAAGGTTTCCACTTATGGGGTTTTCTTGCATTTATATAATACAACATGCAAATAAGAATAATAAATAAATCTATATGTTTTCAAATACTATTGAAACTTGTCTTAATACTGGAAAAATACATTCAAATTAGCTAAATATATAAAAATATAATATATAATTTTAGAATTAAATATAAGCAAAATTAACTTTTTTTACATTTAACAAAATTTATTTCGCATTTTAATTTTTCATATTAATAAATGTACGTATCTATATCTTCGGCTGCCGCCATACCGTGACTCTCACACGGTCTTATACTTAGTTTTCTGTCACTGACAACATTATTATATAATTTGAAAGACAAAGTCCTGGTAGTTCATGACATCTTGCATCTCTTTTCCATGAATCTGTCGGCACAATTAAGTATTAATGAATCCAACATTTTTTAATTTCTTAAGCCATAATAGCTGCAAAGGCAGAAGAATAAAAGAAAAATTAGGTTTAGTATATCTGTGTTTTTCTCTTTGATCTGTAACCTTAAATTAATTGTATGTGTCTGGTTGAGGCATGTGGTTGGTACTTTCTTCTCAGTATCTTTCTTTCTTTCCTACTTTTATGGTGTCACCGACAACTGATGCATCTTTGTGTTACTTTTTCAGAACATTGTATCATTATAAAAGCTGCATTCAATTTTCAGAGACAGAACTGCTACCATCTCCACTTGCATCATAAAAAAAAACTATGAATTCAGAATACTCATTCCCTGATTACTAGGATCGTTTGGTCACAATCTCCGAGAACTAACCTAATTTATCACGAGTTTTAATTGGATTGAGTTTGAAAAAATTGAATTTTTTTTATAAGTTAAATTTTAACCTAACTTGTTTAAATCCGATTCATGCGAGTTGAATCTGTGTGAGTTGGGTTTGTCCGCCAACTCACTACCTAATTTTATTTTTTGAATTTATTATTTTATTTATGAAACTTATGAAATATAAGAAACTTATTTATATGTATTTTGTGTTTGTTTTTTTTGATGATATTTGGATTTTATATTGTACTTTTTATTATTATTTTGAATTGTCTTGAGTGTAACATCATTTTTTTGAAGTGAAAATTTTTTAAATTTAAATATAGAAAATTTTTAATTTTTATTTAAAAAAATTGTAATTAAATGGCTAGTAAGCTAATCTGTTTACCCACAATCTGTGGTGTCGGGTTCATATTTTTCTGGCTCATTAATAAATAAGCCGGGTTGGAATAAGCCGAGTTAGATTGACTTACTAAATGACCAACCCGTGATGGACCGGACCGGATCAAGTCGAGTTACTCGTTTTGATAGTTCTACTGATACTCTAATTTTAACAATAAAAAAAACAAACATGTTCTTTAAACATAATTTAAATTTATAAGTAATATATATATATATATATATATATATATATATATATATATATATATTATAAATTGATTTTATTTTTAATTAAAATTAAAATATGTAAAAAAGTAATAAGATAAAATATAGAGGTGGATGAAAATATATGGATACTGTTCAAAATTTTTTTTTTCGAATAAATTTAAAAGATTTCTTCAAATAAATATAATATATGGATTGATTATAAATTTAAATATAAGTTTTAATATGACAATAGATATAAAAAGATTAAGTATTATATAAGTTTAAAAACTTATAAAATATTAGTCTCTTATATTTGACTCAGATTTTATTACTTTTGTATTTATTTTATAATTTCTCTTTTGAAAATATCTATTAATAAACAAAATACTTGCGGTATGAAATAATGTTATTGATACTGAAAAATTAGTTAAAGTTTAATTTTTGAAAACTCGAGTTTTCAACTTTGAATGTAGAAATCTTTTTTAAATTTAAGTTTAAGAAATTAAATTTCTAAATATGAAAAATGTTGTCAAATGTCAGAAGTTCAACCGGAATTCAGTTTCCGGACAATTAAGTTCCGATGGATTTTTCAAATTTTTTTTCAGAAAAATCCAAAAAAAGAACCAACTAAAATTTGGTCAATTTTCTAAAAAGGCGTTATTTTACGTTACAAATTCAAATATCTAAAAATCAAATTCTCAACCTGAATAATGAACACATAAATAAGGTTTTCGTTTACATTTTTTTAAAATATGTTTATTGCTGAAACAGTTTATTTTTGAACAAATTTATTTTTAAAAATTAAAAAAATAAAAAATAAAAACTTTAAAATATTGTATTGTAAGAGTTACTCAGATAGAAAGCAACAAAAAAAAAATATAACGAGCTTAATATATTTTTGATTTGACAGTTATTTGTTTATTTATAATATATTGATGTGGGCTAAAAGATTTTCAACACATTTATTATTGATATTTAACTCATAGCAATAGAAAATGAAGGGTCTGAAATACATTCAGTGATTGTGGTTTCAATCATAATCATAGTGTTTGGTGCTATCATCCTCCATTCAATTAATCTCTGCTTCACATTATAAACATTGAAATTAATTCAAATAATAAAATATTTTTATTTTTCGCTATTTCTTTTTATGTTACAAGAAAGAAATACACATAAATTTGCATTTTCTGTGTCTATTTTATACTATTTTCTATCATTTTAATAAGACGTGATTTTCTTTAATTATTACCCCGTGTTCATAGTTATTATATCTTAAAAGTTTCTTACGAATATTATCTGCAGGAAATAATTTTAAACATTATATATCAATAATAAATGAAATTTAACTAATTTCATTTTTTCAATTGTGTATTTAAATGAAAGAAAAATAAATTAATTAAAAAACATAAAAAAATAGAAAAAAAAGCTCTAGCAATTTTATTTAAATTAAGTTTTAAGAAGGAATCTACAAATCGTATTTTAGAATTGATACTTTGTTTAAAATTATAACAATAAAGTATTTTAATAATAAAACCTTAAAATATAAATATAATTTTATAAATAAGTTTCATTATTTAAAACAAATTTTTTTCCTATTAAAGACGATACAGATCATGCCATTTAAGTTGTTTTTTTTGTAGTGCACATATATATTATATTATTAAAGTTATTGATATAAATAACAATATTAATTTTTTATTTATCTATCGTGTATTATTAAAATTTTATTTAATAATTTTATATTATTAAATGGGATGATACGTTTAAACTTTTGCTAACTTTGTTATTAACACTTTGACTTGTTACATTATTTTGTGATATAAAAAATGCAAGACATTGAAAGAAGACCGTATTTGTTTAACGTTAACGTTACACTCAATCAAAACACCTAGGTCTGTTATTAATACGAATATTGATTAATTAATGTATTAATTTTCACGAAAAAGTGTAGACATTGAAGGAAGACCAAACTATAAATAGTTAAGTAAACTAACCCAATCGTTACACTTCAAACTTCTTATAACCGTCACGTTCAACTGAAACTTCGAATTTTTTTACTTTTTATTAAATGGTACAGTTTAGTTTTTAAAGTAAGGAGTTAATAGATTTTTATAAATGTCATTATTTTAATTGAGTTATTTGATTTATTTGAAGGCTTTCTTTTATTTTTATATACAAAATTATGAAAGAACAGTCAAAACACATTTTTAAAAATAAAATCAATTTCACTATGAATTATCTTTTTAATTAATATAAATTATTTTTTCTTATATTTTTCCACACTGAACGGCAAGAAATTAGTTTTAAACAAAGTAAACATTAAATACATTTAACGAGAAAAACAGATAAGAGATGAAGAAAAAAAGAAATAAAAACAATAAAAAGAGTAACAAAAAATCAAAGTTTTGAAAGTTGTATTTTTCTCCTTCATTAAATAAATAACTTGTATTAATTTTTCCTTTTTCCACCCTCTCAACCATAGCAAAATGGCTTTTAAGAAATTATGGTGACCCTCTAAATATATATATATATATATATATATATATATATATATATATATATATATATATATATATTTTCAATTTTCAATAGCATAATAGTTTGGCAATTTTCTTTTTTTAAATTAAAATTAAAAAAATATCTTGCAAACAAATTAATGCACTACAGTAATACAAAAACGAGAAAGTTCTTAGTATTGAATAAGATAACGTGGGCGTCTCCGGTAAAGGTTGGATCTTTGTGTTTGGGCTGCGGGATATACTGTGGGCAGAAAGTCCGAAGAAGAAGGGTGATGATGAAGATAAAATACGGTGGAATGAATAATGATCTTTAACTTTAACCGAATCCCAGTTGAAGAAAGTTGTCGTTTTTATGGAGATGTTGGAGACGTGTGCGTTGCGTAACAGAGTCAAGAGTGTGTCTCTGAAATCGATAAAAAAGTGATAACCACAACACAGAAAAGATTCCTTCGTCAAGTCATTTTATCACATGAAAGGTTAATGCGGAAACCCTCAACTTGTCATGTCCTTGTCCTGTCTCCTTGCCTTTTTCTGTACCCAAAATCAAAACCCTCTCTCTCCTCATCTTAAATATTATATACATATATATATATATATATATATATATATATATATAATTGCGTTTGCTTGCTCATCACAAGCCAGAGAAAAGGCGATCGTTGCAAAAGTAAGAGATAAGAGAAGCAGAACCATAAAAAGCTCCCTGACCGATTTTGAATTTCTTCTTAAAGGACATAAATTTAAGTTCAAGGTATTACCTTTATTGGCTGTGGCGAGGATCTGGAGAATGGTAGGTGATTGGGTCCTTTTTTTCCTCAATTTTATTTGATTTGGATTTTGGGGGGTGGTTTTGACAAAAGGGTCATTTTGATTTTTGAATTCAGGTGGTGGCTGCGGGCGCGAAGTTTAATTTGAGAAGAGATAATAGTTCTTCTCATAATGGTATCAACGGTTATAGCGGTGATGCAGAACTTTCCAGAATTAGCAGGGGTTGCTGTTTCACATCAGTGACAGAGGTGGACAGAGACCCTTCTTGCGTTTCATTCACCACTTTCAACATTCTGGCTCCGATTTACAAACGGACGGATCCTCAGGTGTGTGGTGCTCTTTTTCTTAATTTTATTGTTTTCACGTGGATGGAGAGTGCTCCTAAGATGTGATTTTGCAGGGTTTCACTTTGAAATCTAAATTTTCTGTGTTATTGTTGTGAACAGAACCAAGGCATACGTGAAAGTAACTGCAGATCATTGTGGTTGTCCAGGAATGAGAGGATTCTCGATTGCTTGCTTTCTGAATCATCTTCCATTATGTGCCTCCAGGTAAAAATTTCTCTCCTTTCTTGTGGGCATTGTCTCGTTAAAAATATATTTTTATTTGGTCGGGAATAGTGTTTCTCGTTATCAGCTCTCATTCACTCACTCTATACTATGATGTCTGTTTCGTGTATAGGAATTTTGGGTTGGAAACGAAGAGCTTGTTCACATGTATGAGGAGAGACTTGGAGATGCTGGCTACAATCTCTTCAAGCTTGGTCGAACCAACAACCGTGGAGATGGTAAGTTTGCGAAGATTCCGTTCATCCTCATACTCATTTAAATATGTGTATTTCCAATTGTTGTATTCATGTGTTTGCTAGTTGTTAGTGCCAATGTTCCATGCGGTTCTGGAGGATTGTTTCATTGTTTTTTCTACAAGATCCATGCTTCTCTCTCCGTGTAGTTTTGCTGTTCTTTGTCTCAAATGCCCATGTTTATTATGCAGGTCTACTGACTGCTATACATAAAGAATGGCTAAGAGTTTTGGATTATCGAGAGTTGCTTTTCAACGATTGTGGCGATCGTGTTGCTCAATTGCTACACGTTCAGTCAGTTTCCCCCTCACAAAACCAAAAAGGCAGTGTTCCCCAAGAGTTTCTGATTGTGAACACCCACTTGTTATTTCCTCACGATTCAAGTCTTTGTTTAGTAAGATTGAATCAGGTGTGTGAGACCCATGTAAATAAATCCCTTTTCTTATTCATTGATGGTTGTGCAGCCAACTTGCTTTCAATCCTAACACTACACCTATCATTTGCCTTCTTGTAGGTTTACCAAATATTGCAGTATGTGGAATTATATCAGAGAGAAAACAGGCTCAAACCCATGCCTATCATACTCTGTGGGTGAGTTTATTGATAGATTTTCTTCTGATGTTATGCTAGTATTTTAACTGGAACAGATCTCCTTATGATGTGAACTTCATGTTCTATCTAATGCAGAGACTGGAATGGCAGCAAGCGTGGTCATGTTTACAAGTTCCTTAGGTCACAGGGGTTTGTATCATCGTATGATATTGCTAATCAATACAGTGACAGTTATGCCGATGCTCACAAGGTAAATTTCTCATTAAAAGATTGAACTTTTCACATGCTTTCCTGGTATGAAAATCATGGTCTTAGTAGATTTTTTACTTGCTTGAATTTTTATTGTCTCTTCGATCATGCAGTGGGTTAGTCACAGAAATCACAGAGGAAATATCTGTGGTGTTGACTTCATTTGGCTTTGCAATCCCAACCAAGCACGTAAACCTTTGAAGACCAGTTGGGCTGAAGCTGTATTTAGTATACTAAAAGTGAGTATGATTCACGCAATTTATTATATCTTTTTTGTTGTCTTTGTGTTTCTGACTTTTTACTTATAAAATGATTAATATGCAAGTCAACTGTTCAGGGTTTGTGGTGTGACACATATGTAGTGGCTTTAAAAAATGGTTATGGAAGTGCTTATCATAGAAATCTTAAGTGTTTACACCAAAAAGAATAAATTATTATACTTGATTTTTTATTGGCCTTCATAGTCACCGAACGCCATTTTTGCTGTGACGAAGTAGTGAGAATATAAGAAAGATCATTTTTGCTTTGCATCTAATGCTATCTCTCTTTTCATTTCAGTTCCAGTTGCGAAAAGCATCAGAAAATGATGCATTTGCCTTTCTGAAGGGTGACAACTATGCTGATTCTGTGACATATTTTAGTTTCTCCGAAGCACTTCGGCAGGTACTTTCACATCTAATATATGATGATATAAATTTCTCAAGCAAGAGACAAAAACATAAAAACACCATATTATAACTTGTGCAGGTAAAGTTAATTGGTGTGCCTTATGGACTATGCTTTCAACAATTACAAGATCTGTGGAATCATGCAGATGTAGATGGAAATGGTGTCATCGACTTCGAAGAGTTCAAGGTATATAGTAAGCCTTCGTTTTTGGATGATATTTAGGAAATCCATTGCATCATGTGCCTAATGCATGTTAAAATTTTATCATTAGACATTTCAGAAAGTTCCTATATACATAGTAATGATTGACTTTGCATTGCAGCAGAAGATTTGGAATTCAGCATGTCCAGATCATGTGTTAGAAGATGTGAAAGGGTGCATGGAAGACGTTAACACAGAATTGGAGCAGCAGCAGCAGCAGCAAGAAGCCATTGGTTTTATGATAAAGAATGCAATGCTGTATCCGCGTGAAGTGGAGAAAGGACTATGGCCAGAAGATTATTCTCTCTCTGATCATGCTAGACTCACAGCTGTGTTTTCACCAGCAAGGATGAGATGTTCGGCCACACAAAACTGAACCTACCACCTACCATACCTAGCTGGCTCCTTCATGGCACTAGTAGTGTTCAGGCCTATTAGAATTGACCAAAAAAAAGGTTGTGAAATACAAGGTATACCAATGGAAAAAGTTTCAATTTTGAGACAAGTTTGATATAGGGATAAACAAAAAGTGATGTTTTTTCACTTTCAATTTCAATCCTTGCCAAACATGTCCTACCATTAACTATTAATCTGTCATGTATATGAGCCTGTGGAGTCAAATTACTGTATGCTGTAACAAGTTTTGGAAAGCCCTGGCCATGCTTTTTTCTGGTAATGGGATAGCAATGTAAAGATATTTTTGCAATGTATATATATCTATATTTTTTTATACATCTATACACACACACACATATATATATATTTCCCTTTCTCACTTTGGATCCATTGATTTTGACAAAAATGGCTATAACCCATATGATTTTTTCCTAGGAAATAATTTTTTAAAATGACTAATTTACCTTTCATAAAATTGACTTTCTAAATATCTGTTTCCAAAATTTTCTAGAATAATTTTTTTTGAAATAGAGTTTGATGCATTCTGGAGAGGATTTCAGAAACAAATATTCTAGAATGTATGGTGGGCGTATTTTAGTCTTTTAAAATAATATGGGGTGTGATTAGTTATTATGGGGTGCGGGAAGTTCGGAGAAGATTACAATAGTGATCCAACAAGGAGAGTCCAAGACAGAAATAAACATAATTTCTCAATACAATTTCATTCTAACTTATAATTTTTTAGAAAGTATTAAGCATAGTTTTCCGTATGCCACAAAAATAAACATACAGAACGCATTTTATAATAGTTTTATTATTTTGCTCTTACTTTTTCCAAAACTGAATAAAACATTTTTTTGTATTTTTTTTTTCTTTTAACTAAACAGCTGGAGAGAAAACGCAGTGTCATATAGTCAATTTATTAATAAAAACAATAATTAATTATATTTTTAGTTTCACTAATCTGAAATAGATTTTTATTTAGTCCCCAAATTTAAAATCAATCTAAACATTTATTTTTCAAAAATTTGTTAAAGATATTATTTACACAGTCTTATCATAAAATATTTTCTATTTCTATTCATTATGTAGAAAAAACACATCTAAAACTTTATACCAAATTTCAGCGGAAGAATAATTTTCAATTTGAATATAAAAACAAACTTGTATGTTTGTAGAATTAAAAATACATTTAAGGTAAAATTCAATTCAAAGGAATTCTCTGTTTATTGTAACTTTGGAAAATGAAAAGTCATTTACGCTGATTTTAAGACGTTGCACCAATTTTCAGGGCCCAAAACTTAAAGATGGAGTGACTCAATTACCTATTAATTTCATGAAAGTTATGTTCTCTCTACTTTGGAAATTGCTAATGATTAAATTTATTTAATTCTTTTCATAAGATGTGATTTCTTATAGGATAATGATATTTAGACAACATTTTTTATAAGATTTGAACATTAATTACGTGTCAATATATGATTGGTCAAAAATTACTCTGCAATAAATAATAATAATCATAAACATTATTGTGAAGTAATTTTAACCAATCATATATTGACACGTAATCAATGTTCAAATATTATAAAAAAATGTTGTCTGAATATATTATCTTTTTTCTAAACTAGCTTCAATTATATTTATTAAGAGTGAAGCTAAAGTTTCAAAACAATAATATTAAATAAGGTTAAAAAAAATTAAAATATACATGTATACAGTGCCTATAAACACAGTGTCCCCTTATATTTAAGTCAATAAAGGAATATATTATTACAATCTTACAAAAATATCACTATAATGTATCTTAACTTCATTGAATATATTACTACTAAATATTTCAACACAACAACAAAGTAATATGTAAAATTGTTAATGGACAAATAATGAAATTTGAATTGTTATTTATCTGTCAATTTAAAAAAAGTTCAATACCTTTTTTTCTCTTGAAATTATTTAATGTGGTTTCTTATTTTCTATCTTTTTGTTTACTTTTTTTAAAATAATTCTAATTTTTATCAAAAAAAGTGGTAAAGTCTATTTCATTCACCATTTAGAGAGTGACAACACGAAAATATAAATGACTTATAAGTCTAACCACTTTTGTGTTACTGGATAGTCTAACCATCTTAATATTTCATCATTTTTTTAATATTGGCATCACCTATTTAATAAAAAAAAATCACATAAACTCATTTTAACAAAAAGATAAAAAAACTATATTAAGAAAAAATAAATTGAAAATCATATTTAATAATTTCATCTCAAATTAAGAATAAAAACACTTTTAAATAAAACAATCCTATTTATAAAATATAACATTATTGAAGTTCCTAGCCTCTTAACTTAACTTAACATTATAATGAGATGGGCCAAATGTTGTGAGTTTAGTCGACTCTATATAGACTCAATGTCTCAAATGCTGATTTTTTTTTTTAGGGTTTTCACCAATAGATTTTGAACTCAAACACACATTTGCATAATCTGAAATTAATGAACAAAACCTAATGATTAATATAATATATATATATATATATATATATATATATCTTTTATATTTTATATATTTACATTATTATCAATAATTTAATATGTAAGAAGGAAAAAGACATCTTTCATGGCTTCAAAACAAAAAATTAGGTCAAAAAGCAAGTCAAGTTTCGAATACAGCCATGGATGGGAAAAACTAATACTACCAAACAGTACTCAGATAAGAAATAAGGAAAGAAATCAAAACAAAAACAATATTGTCAATAACAAAAGTTAGGTAATTTTTCTTTCACCCAATTTGAAGTGTGGAAAATGACATAATTTTTCTTTTCTTTTTTTATAAATATACTTTGACTAAGGGTTAATAATGATTTTAGTTATTAAACTTTAATATAAAATTAGAATATATGAAATTTTGATATATTTTTATTATTAAATTTTAAGTATGATTGAATATAACTTTTTAATCTAATCATATTATATTTTTATATAGAAAATATTAAATTATAAAGCGAACATGTAAACTATAAAACATGTTCAAATGATAATATAAAATATGTTCAAATGATAATATAATAAAAAATTTAATGTAATTTAATTAAAAAAATATATCTATTCATTTTTCAAATTTAAAGATAAAAATATATTAAACTTTTAAATAAAAGTAAATTTTAATTTCATATAAAATTAAAAAACTAAAAATATACTGTTTAATATTTTATAATAATTCAAAAAATATAAAATTTTATTAATAATGTCACTTCATAAATCTTCTAATAATATTTTAATAAAAATACGTGAAATCATTTGTTATTCCTCACAGGTACACAGAATCTCAACTTTATCTTTTCCTTTTTCATGAAAACCAATTTATTAATTTTTTTATAATATTTCAAACACACGCTAAATCGAATCTCATGATGTCTGAATTGAATTTTGTATGCATGACATACCATTCTTTCATAAGTTAATTAAATAACAGATAAATAAGTCATATATTAATAATGAATTCACTCCTACATTAATAACAAATTTAATGTTTTACTGGAAAAATAAATCTCACTTTTAATGGGTTGACCAGTTCCTTGAAAACATGTAGAAGTAAATAAAGCCAATTCACCATATCTAATTTATAAAATATTTAAAATAATAATATTTTGAAAACATTTTTATACAATATTTTAAAAGATTATCTATGTATCATTATTACTCTATAATCAATAATAATAATAATCATAAAACTAATATAAACCGTAACCACTAAAACGATCGAATTTAATAAATGGTATTAAAATATTATAAAAAAATTATCTTTATCCAAATATTTATTACATGCTTAAACATTATTCTGTCATTCTATGAATTAAAAAAAAAAAATACTATGATACGACAACTTGGGGTGTTTTTGTTTTTGTTTTTGGATTTTCCAATGATTACTTATCAGCTAAGCCAAAAGGAAAAGAGACTGAGATCAACTTCAAAGTCAGTCAATGTCTTTCACAAATGCAGAAAACAAACACAACCCCACTCAAATTTTACAGGCATACCCTCTCTGCAACTTTTCCATTCTTTTCTTCTCAGTTGCAAACAGAAACAGCGGCAGCTACTGTTTGTTGAACCAAAACAATGGAGAACATAGTTTCCATACTTGATCACATGCCTGTGGGATTCAGATTCCGTCCCACAGATGAGGAGCTTGTCAGCTATTACCTCAAACACAAGTTGCTCGGTGATGATTTCTCTGTTCAGGTCATTCCAGAGATCGACCTTTGCAAAGTGGAACCTTGGGACGTGCCAGGTAATGCAAACATTAAACACTGACATATCTTTCATCGTGATGCTACCAAACCCACTTCACTGTTGTTTGATTCTTTTCTTGTTTCGATTTCTGATGCCAGCGAAGTCAGTGATCAAATCCGATGACCCAGAGTGGTTTTTCTTCAGTTCTGTGGATTACAAGTACTCCAATAGTAAAAGGGTCAACAGGACCACCGAACATGGCTTCTGGAAAGCCACTGGAAATGACCGTAAAATTCGGATTGGTGGCACTAACAATGTCATTGGGACAAAGAAGACTCTTGTTTTCCACCAAGGCCGCGTTCCCCGTGGTGTCAAGACCAACTGGGTTATTCATGAATATCATGCTCTTACCTCCCACGAAAGCCAGGTTGGTTTGCTTTTCCTAGAAAATCTAACATTGTTTGGAAATTGTCTTTCTGAAACGTTTCTGCCAAATTGCATGGTGTGATTGCCAAATTACCTGACAGGATTAGGATTTGTTGCTCTTGTTGGGTGTTGTTTAGATATGTTTTTTCACAACACTATGTACTCTTTAGGCTTTGATATCATTTCCTATCCTATTGGTTGTTCTGAAGGTTATTGGATACTTTGTTTGAATCCCATGTTTTTAATTTCGTCAGTCTCTGGTCATGACCTAATTTCTTCCATTTGGCCTTGTTTTGATGATGACGAAAGGGGCATTTGGGAGAATTTCTTTCAACAATAAGCTTTATGTGGAAGTTTATCGAAATAAGATCTTTTTATGGATCCCAGATAAAGCTTACGGGATAAGCTCTCATATTTAATGTAAACATGCTAAAAATTCATCATCAGTTTTCATTTAAGACTGTTAAATGTCAATTTTTCCCGAGACAACTCTACTTAGAGAAATGATTTTTATTATGCCACATTCTCTACGGAGCCTTTTTTCTAGATTTTGCCGTGAATATAGTTGTTCAGGAAAAGAAATAAGTTTCTGATTTTGAAGTTTAGCATGATATTTGTGTGATTTGTGTAAAATAATTCCTGATTATCCTTCAAGTTTTGCAGAAGACTTTTGTTTTATGCCGCTTGATGAAGAAATTTGAGAGAAAACATGAAAGGGGAATTGAGGCACCAAACCTTCCTGACTATGGAAATCCGATACCAGCTGAAGAAATTCCATCTGTAAGATGAAGCATTCTTGATGGACATATTTACACTCTGCATCTGAAACATGCTGAGAACTAATACTTGTTTTGTTAATTTTTTCTAGGTAGTAGATGTTTCACCTAGAGTGATTGTGGATCCAGACTTTCCAGAAGATATTTTCTTCCCCCCAGAACAACAGTCTCCAGTTGGTATTGATCTGGGAGAATTGTTCCTAAACCCCTCACCACTCGATGCTTGTTTTGGAAATGAAAGCTCCAATGCGCAAATTCCATTTCTAGATACTGATGATGAAGATGAGTTCGTAAATTCAATATGGGTTGATGATGAAGAGCTTGTCATCAATGAAGAAAGAAGACACTGTTTTGTCAATCGTTCCACCCAACCAAAGTCATTGAGAAGGGTATACAATGCAAGCAGTGGCACAGATGCTGAAGTTGTCTCTAATCTGGTAAAGATAAATTGCTCAAATTCTAAGTAGTGTATCTCTTTTTTGCTTATGACAGATTGTGCGTTATAGCGATGTGTTTTGCCACATTGTCACAATGTTTAGGGTCTGATTACTTCTATCTTTTATTTTCTGTCTTTACTTAATTACAACAAAACTGCAATTTCATTTTCAATTTATGTCCTATTTTGAAAGATTTGTAGAGGGAACAGTTTTATTTCGGTGTCTTCTGTACAGATATTTGAAATCAGGGAACATAGTTAAAAGAAGGTGATAGTTCTGTAATTAAAAAGTCCAAACAGAAAACGAAATCAGGAAATAAAAATGGAAGCAAACAAGACCAAATGGTTTTTCTCCTACAGATTCATAGAAGATACACACTGATAAAATGTTTGGTTTGAGTTGGTTTTGATGTTCTGTTGTGCTTCATGACACATTGCTTCTTGGTTTTGTGACTTTTTCTTTATTGAAGCACTTCAAGAATTGATTTCATATGTTTATCTGCTAAAATTATTACAGCATGCCAATATTTGTTCTGGTGAATACTCTGGTGCCATGAGTAGTCTAGATTCTAATCGTGAAGCACACAAAGGAAAAAAGGAGAGTATCATTCAAGATGATTTCTGGGCAGTAGAGACATCCTCTTGTGACTCAACTGCAGATGAACATATTGAAATTTCTAGTTCTTCCTCCACTCGTGCAAGATTGGAAAACCGGTGTAATCCAAGACCAGACAACTTCNTATTACAAAAAACTGTTGCAGGAAGACCACAAACCCAGAAGAAGGTTTCAAACAATGCAGTATCCCATGTAGAGGTGAGAAAACCAAGCAGCTGTGTTGGAAAAGTTAAAATCTGTTTCTTATCCAAGTTGGAAGATGCTTCATTTGAAGTGATTTCCATTTTAACATACTATTCCTAATACTGTGCTGCATGTGATGTATTCTGCAGACAAGGAGGGAATTGGTCACTGTGAAATCAGAGAAAGATCAGAAAAATGCTGAAAATTCTAGTTCAAGGAGGATCCTCAAAAGCAGAAGCCATCAATCCTCTGATGTCAATAGCAAAGGTTCTTTCCTTTACATGGAAACGATTTCATCAAACCAAAACCTATTTCCACGTTCGGTATATCTTGTCAATGTGGTCATAGGGATTGTGTTGTTAATAGTCATTAGTTTGGATGTATTATTATCTTAGAACATAGAAGTAAAGGTAGTCTGCTACCTGGTTAATATGAAAGGCATCATAAGTTTAAACTACACAGGGTATTGAAACCCTTATTACTATTTCGTTATAAGTTGCATCATGGTATGTTTTTCTTGTGTATCTTATCATTATGAAAATTCTTTTAAAATTCATAGTAGCAAATGGAAGCACTGTATAAAAAGAAAACGAATTAATTCATTATTTTAAGATTTTAAATTGAAGATGTTAATAATCTCTTGTTTCGAATTGAACATAATATTAATCTTTTATCTAACTGGACTCATATCTCATTTGTTTGATGTAAAAAATGCCAAGTAATAAGAATATTTTTAAGTAAATTTTATGATTATGATTCTGTTCTGTATGGATTTATAATAATTTAGAAAATTTAATATATTTCAGAAAAAGATAAAATATCTGTGTCTTTATAATAAACTATGACATATATCTAAATAGTATAAAACAATATTCGCAAATAGAGTTCAAATTCGCTTATTATGTTAGGGGTTTGCTAATTTACGGGTTACATTTTAGCAAAAAGTTAGGTTATAAAATATAGTTATTAAAAATCTTAATTGGTCTACCTGGTTATTAATTTTTATTATATATTTTATAAAAGTAGTTGTTTTTTAAAATAAAAAATAAAATAAAAGGTAGTAATCCTGATTGGTTTACATGGTTATTAAATTTTATTATAAGTTTTTTAAAATAAAAAATAAAATAAAAGGTAGTAATCTTGATTGGTCTACGTGGTTATTAATTTTTATTATAATTTTTTTAAAATAAAAAATAAAATAAAAGGTAGTTTTTTTTAACTCAGACGTGTTTTATAAACTCAGATGAGTTCTATAAACTCATAAGGATTCTATAAACCGAGACAGGTTTTATAAACTCTAAACCATTATATTTTTTAAAAGGTAGTTGTTTTTTAAAATAAAAAAAATAAAAGATAGTTGTTTTTTAAAATTAAAAATAAAATAAAAGCTAATAACTTCTCTTGGATAATCATGATTTTTAATAACTACTTTTTTTATTTATTTTAAATTAAATTTTAAAATTATTAAAATACCCTTAGATTTAAAGTTGATTTTCTTTTTTAACAAGAACATTTTTGTAATCTAAAATTTGATAGACTTTAATAAAATGTACCAACTGAACAATCTCCTTACGTAAATTAGCAAACCGCTTTTTTTTAACTCTTTTAAAAATTGGATAGATAAGTGTGTATAATAACTTTACTAAAATTCACATGTTTTTATTATATAATGTTAATGTTAGTAATTATTATATATTTATTTTATAAATTAAAAATATTATTAAGCATAACAGAAGGAAGAAAACATTGTGATCAAAGGTTTAAAGAAGAAAAGAAGAAAAAGAACATTCTAGAACTGAGACTAAAGATGACCTGAAGGATTTTTCGTGGAAGCTAACTGTATAGGGCAAAATAGGAATTTACTCATGTTGGGGTAACTATGTAATTTTGATATGTTTCCAATAACTATGGTGGAGTGTCAATTTTTATGCCCTAATTTAGGTACAGTGTTAGAATTGGGTGAGTGTACTAAACTAAACTAAATTAACTAATTTTTAACTTTTAAATAAAAAGTTAAACCGTTTTATATAATATAATTATGTTATTAACAAATCCTTTAAGTTGTATATATTAAATTAAAATACACGATTTATATAATAAAATAGGCACAGAAGTTAAAAGGTTGTTAATGAATGTCTTTTCATATAAATAATGTTTAATTACAAATGATTTTTCCATTATAATATTTTTAATTAGTACAGGATCTCCTTGAATTAAATTATCTAAAATTTGCTAATAGATAAATTCATGCTACATTTTTTTTTTCTACGATTAATCTTAAAAGTCCCTCCAATTAAATAAGATTTCAGGAATAAAGTATATACTACCATTCTTAAATATTAAAATTGCTTATATATTAAAACGAAAAGTGCAATTGATTAGGAATACCCGCGTATTCCTAATTAGTATTGGTTTGACATTTTAGCCTATGTGATAAAAATAGAAAAAAAAATCAATATGAATTAATTTATGTGTAATATAAAATTAAGTCATGATTGGGTAAATTTTTCATAAAATTAAAGGAAATCAGAAATTTTGGTTTTTATAAGTTAAAATTAATTTATACATAATATAATGTTTTAAATAAATACTCCTTTCACCCTTCATTACAAAAAAGAATTTTTGGAGAAAAATTGTTTTTGATTTAAGATACTTTTTAATTTTTGTTTTTCCAAAGGGAATTGATTTAAAAGAGAATTTAGTGAGTGATTTAGGATATTTATGTTTCATATTAATTTTGAAATAACTATTTTTTAAACTTTAATATTAGAGATTAAGTATAATGTAATAATTTTTATTACACATGGAAAGATAGTGTAAGAGATCTATAGCAACAATATCCAATCATCTTTTTTTTTTCTTTGTTTTTGTTTTTATTTTTTGTATTTTTCTATGATAACTTGTTAGCGAAGGAGTCAACGTGTTTCAATATAAAAAGAAGAAAGCCACAACATAACATAAATTCTCCTTGATCTCTGTGTGATCGATTTCTTCTTCCATTCGTATTTTCTTTCTTTTCGATGTTTCATTCAACCTACAAGCACAGATTTCAGTGTTCACCAAAATCAATGGGTAAAATTGTTGGTGTCGGTTTCCGTCCTACGGAACAAGAACTCGTCGATTTCTACCTCAAACACAAGTTGCTGGCTGATGATTCCCGTGTCGACGTTATCCCTGTCATTGATCTCTGCCAAGTGGAACCTTCCGATGTACCAGGTAATCTAAAAATCGAAGTACTGAGCATCCCTTTTGTCGTTTTTATTATTCTTATCTTTACGTCATTGTTGTGTGATCCTTTTATTGTTTCGAACAGGGATACTTGCAAAATCACGGATACGATTTGGTGACCCAGACTGGTTTTTCTTTAGTCCGGTCGATTTCAAGTATGCAAACAGTAAAAGGGTTAACAGGAAAACCGAGAAAGGATTCTGGAAAGCCACTGGAAAAGATCGTGATATTAAGAGCTGGAACAACAACACACTGATTGCCACTAAGAAGACTCTTGTATACTACACAGGAAGTGTTTCCTGTGGTGTCAAGTCCATCTGGGTTATTCACGAATATCACGCTGTTACCTTTCATGAAAGCAAGGTTTTTTTTTTTTTTTTTTTTTTTTTTTTTTTTTTTTCACTTTTTGGAAGTCATCTTTCTACTAGATTATTGTGTCTGTAAATTGTATAATTTTTTAGGCTTAGGTAATTGTTCTGGCTTTAGAAAAGGTTGTTGTTGTTGTTGTTTGATTGTTTGCTTCAATCCCATGTTTTGTTTCACTCTATTCATCGCCCAATTTTCGTTACTTGTTCTTTCTTAGAGACAAAGTGGACATGGTAGAGCTTATTTTTTCTTGTAAACTTGACCTCTGACCTTTCTTTCTGCTTAGCTTAGTTAAGTGAGTTTTATTTGGAAGCATATCAAAACAAGATATTTTTAGTTTATTCCAGTGGGAACCTGCATATGGATGAGCTCTCTTGAATGCCTGACTATAAGAGTTTAATTAAATCTTTTATCTAAGTGAGCTCAAAATTCATCTCCAGTTTTCATCAAGGACTGTCAATTTCTTCTGTATACCATAGCCTGATTTTTGTTGACTTTTGTTTTGGATTAACTTCAAATAAATGCTGATTGTGCTCAAAATTCTGCAGAGGTATTTTGTTTTATGCCGCTTGATGAGGAAATCTGGGAAAGCAATTGAAGGGGGGACCGATCCAGTAGTCTGTGGTGAAGAGGAGCCCAGTGAACTCAATGTTTCTGACTACGAAAATCAGGCAACATCTGTAAGCTGAATCATCCGTGATGGACGTATTTACACTCTGTCATGTGAAACATGCTGAGAACTGATAGTTGTTTCTTACACATAATTTTTCAGGGAGGTACGGTTACAGGAGCTGAACCAATCTTTCAGGCTAACTCTCAGTCAGAGACATACATCTCCCAAATACCACAGTCTTCAACAGAAGAAGCATCATCTTTTCCAGATTATTCATTAAACAATGCCTATTTTAGAAATGAAAATTGTTTTATACAATTTTCATCTAAAATTACGAAGGAGAATGAGTTCCTAAAGGATGAGTTCCTAAAGGATGAGTTCCTAAAGGATGAGTTCCTAAAGGATGAGTTCCTAAAGGATGAGTTCCTAAAGGATGAG
>NW_014541783.1:410350-417147 GCF_000741045.1 Vigna radiata var. radiata
TCCTAAAGGATGAGTTCCTAAAGGATGAGTTCCTAAAGGATGAGTTCCTAAAGGATGAGTTCCTAAAGGATGAGTTCCTAAAGGATGAGTTCCTAGCTGACGAAAATTTAGACATCGAAGAAGATAATACTTATCCTTATCTCAATAATTCTTTTTCAAAGGTAAATCTTAATATTATTTATATTTATCTTAAGCACTTTAAAAATTGAATTAATCTGATATTTTTATTTGATATCATTGCAGGATATAAATATTGTGGATAGTTTATCTATTTACAATGATTATTTTAACAATGAGGAATATCATTCATCAAAAAGATTTAAATTATCACAAGATGTTATTGATGATGCATCATCAAATCAAGAAATAAAAAAGAGTACGATTATAGATAATTTTTGTGGAATGGAATCATCTTCTTGTGACTCGTATTCAAATGAAGCTTTGGAGATCAATTATACTGAAATTTCTAGTTCGCAGTCTATTTCATGAAGAAAAGAAAAATCATCAAATATGATACAATTTATAAGTTACGGTAATTTATGTATTTAGGTAAGTGTTTGCTGTTACGTATGAAGAGAATATCTGTTATATGTAATCAATAACATGTATAGTTTACTTGCATTTTCTGGACAAAGAATCCTCTCTGAGACTGTTGTCCTTGATATAGGAAAGTGTATTGGTTTAACGATGTATTGTGTGCAATTTCAGAGTTGAATTATATAGTTTGGTAGTTTTTCTAGAGTGAGAAAGAAGGAACTTTAAATTTATGAAGACTGCAGTTATCACCCCTGTATAACTGAACAAAGGATTGTGAAAGTTTTTTTCATCTGACTCATACTTAGTTGATGGTTGCTTTTCTGCAGCAAGCATGCCTAATGAAAAGGAGATTTTTCGGAAAATAAATGCAGATGTCATATTAGAATCCCTCAGTATACTATCCTATCTGTATTTTACATAAGGAATCAATTTATGCAGATTGTCAAGTACCAATATCGACGGGCCCTGCCCAACTTTATGCAGCAAGATTTGAGTTGTGATAAAAGAAATGCTTAACACCATAGAAATCTACATACTTAGATTAGTATTTTCTCATAATGCAATACACACATCTTATCTTCTCATATGACTGAGAAGGGTAAACTATAAGAAACTACCATTTATAAATGAGGCTAAGGGCATAACAGAAACTTGGATCTTATGATGATTATTAAGAAACTGTCATATTTTAACAGAACGAGTTTCCGTGTATTTTTGGACAGAAGCATGAGGAAACATAACAAATCACACCATTAAGTGCACCCCTAAGGTGAGGGCAACCACAAGGAAAAATTGACTCAAAAGGTTCTATATTTTTGTCACAAGTAAATGGAAAACGATAATGGATTCAGATGGTAGGGACAGCCAAAAACCTTGGAGAGAAAGTTTTACAGTGATGCAATAACAAAATATTACTCTTTCTTTATTTGATGGTGATATGTTTTTCAGTAATATCTTTATGTTATTCTATATGAAGTTTCTTACCAGTTCTACATTATGAAATTTCAGTAAACAGTATCAAATTTGAATTTTTAACATAATTAAAGAAAAATTAATTTCTGTAATCATCTCATAATTCTGGTGTACATATTTCCTTATATAATAATTAGATAACATTAATTATTTTATTATAATAATAAGAAAAAAGTGGATGTATATGTGTCGCATGCTTGTGTTTCCACCGTTATATATTTAATTTTTTTATAATTATCTTTTTTTACATAATATCTTGTTATTTTACTTTGCAACTGTTTTTTTATATATACTTACTTATAAGAGATATAAAGATATGTAACATTCAACATATATATAAAATATAGAAGTCTAACATTTTAATATAATAGAACAGTTGAAAGCTGACATGCAGATAAAGTGTTAAGATTATATTCATTTAAGGTCATAATTTAAAACTTAAAGTACTAAAGAGTATTTCAAACTATACAAAGTAGTTATGCATCCTAACTAAGTTAAACAACAGTGTCATCACCCTTCAAGACTTGCTCCAAGGGTACCTCATCTACCTTTGTTCATATTCAAGTGGATGATTATTATAAAAAGAAAAGCACAATACAGACAATACAAAAATCATGTTATAACAATCATACAAAACATGCAAGTTTAGTTCAAGTATACTATATCACACAACATGACTTGTTACACTTTAAATTGACTCGTCCGAACTTAGAATGATTACGAGCTATGACAGGTCATGCTCTCGTACTGGCTTCTACTGCTTTGCAAAGCCATTGCCAATGGGTTTCACCCTACCACACTCACGAGGTTAGTTTATACCGCGTCTTAGAACATACTGGAAGCCTCCAAGACTAAGACCTCCTGCTACTCCTCACCACATAGATCAATCCTGTCTAAGTGAGAAGAAAGACTATTGGGGCGCCAGGATGACCCCGAAGACTGAGCTTCCATGCAAATCATTCTAAAACACACTAAAGGGCACCACCATGGAACCTCTCCTTGAGGATTATGGAATTACGTCCATGAACCACATTTGTTACATTCAAGACCAATCACAAACTTTAAGATCACATATTTTTTGTTTAATAACATCATAGAGCAATCATACTTTGCATTTAAATCATCACACATACTTAATTCAAATCAAAATCACTGCCTCACTTCTTCTCAAATGACCTAGAACCCTACCTAAGCACTTGACTTCCTACCAAATCAACATGTACAACATAATTTCCACCTCAAACACTTCTAATAAGTCCAGTTCAAGTAACTAAACACATCCACACTCAGTCCATGGAATCACAACACAATTTCACAGATCATACATTTCAGTTCATGTTGCTATATTTCTAAAAACTCAGAAAATACATCAAACAACATACATATACCACATGCAACCCATTCAAATAAGTATTATAACTCCCCTTACCTCAAAGGTTCACTGCACAAAAGAATTCCAACCTCGACTGTTCACTAGTACCACACATAGTACTCAACAGAACCTTACAGATTACCAAATTGGTGATAGAAACTGCTCTTAGAGCTAGAATGGACAAAAAAAAAATGAATAGGGGAAACAAATTCTACATGCAACCAGCTAAGAGTGCATGTTATAGGTTCCAAAAACAGCAGAAGAAAAAAAAGAAGAAGGACTTATTAGTTAAAAGGGAGAAAGTGATCCGTTCAAGACGGAGCCCTTCACGTTGTGGACGTTTGGACACTATCTGCTCGTCAATCCAACGGTTCAATGAGAAGAAATGATAGAGAGAAGAGAGAAAAAGGAAAACACTAAATATTCTATAGAGATGGAAGTGTTAAAACTTATTTTTAAGGTCAACGTGTTTTTAATATTAAGAGTCGGTCTCATTAATTTTTCTTGACTAATATTTCCATATCTTCACAATATATAGTAATAAAAATAAAAAGACGAAAATTTGAAACTTTTTAGAGAAAAATTAAAAGTGAGAGTGTAATGTTTTTCTTTGCTCTTTACATACTTTTATTCTGTGATTGTAATGATAGAGTTTTTAACGGAACTCGAAACAATAAAATAGTTATTTTGACAATTAATCATATTAATATTTTAAGTTAAATTATTGATATATATATATATATATATATATATATATATATTTTGTTACAATTAAATTCTTAAGAGGGTCTATCTAATAAAGTTACTAAAATTGTGTCTTACCTTAGTCCACCTTCCATAGTCCAATGGTGTTTATAAAGCAAAAGCGTGTAGAACAATAGAATTTGTCATCTATATTTTCTTTTTTAAGAAGGCAGGAGTGCATAGTACGCACTATGGGCAATTACTAGTTTTATCTTCAATATTAAACTTATGATGATAATAGCTAATGTTAATATTAAAAATAACTATTTTAAAAGAAAATAAAATCAGAATTTGATAAATTTACATATGGGACAAAAATAAATGGGTTTGAACTTTAGAGATATGAAATTGAAAGTTATGTTTTTATTTATATTCTTATTTTTTTCATGCCTTATAAAATACTAGTAAGCTGACATCAAACTATTGAGTTCAGTAGTGCTGGGAACATCACTTAGAACTTCTAAGTTTACATAACTCTACTAAAATCTTGAAAAGGTTATCAAACTTCGTGACCAAGTTTTTAGTAAATGGAAAATCAGCATGCAAAAATATATTGTTCTTAAAGCAAGTCAAGTATTACAGTGAGGTGAAAATTTAAATGTCTCCTGATCATGAAATCCAGACAGAATATTTGTCTTGGGGTTATTAGGATATTGTTGATTATTATTATATATAACCTCTAGAATGTTCGGTTTTCATTTTGTTACATACCATATCATATATTCTTCCACACGATAAGGAAACACAACATAGGTTTCTACGCATTTTCCTTTCTGTAACTTGTCAGCTAAGGAGTAAAGTCAGTCAATGACTTTTCTGCATTATAAATTCATCGCCACAACACAACACAAAACAAACACTGAGCTTTCTTCGTTTTCCTTTGTTAATAGCTGCTTCACCACCTTTGCTTCTCATCTTCCTATCTTTGTTACAACAACAATGGATGTTATAGGATTTGGTTTCAGACCCACAGAAGAAGAACTTGTCGACTATTACCTCAGACATAGGTTGCTCGGTGATGATCCACAAGTCCACGTCATTCCCGACATCGACCTTTGTGAAGTGGAACCTTGGGACGTACCAAGTAATAATCTAAACCATTAACACTTCATGCATCTCATGCAACCATCACTTGTTCTTTATCTTTCTCTTATCTTTTCTTTACTGATGTTATGTTTTACTGTTTGAAACAGTGTTATTAGCGGAATCAACAGGACAACCATGCGATCTCCCAGAATGGCTTTTCTTCAGTCCTGTTGATTTCAAGTATTCAAACAGCAAAAGGATTAACAGGACAACCAAGTGTGGCTTCTGGAAACCCACTGGAAAAGATCGTGAGATTAGGAGCTCCCTTTCCAGCACTCTCATTGCCAAAAAAAAGACTCTCGTTTACTACAAAGGTCGCGTTCCACGTGGTGAGAAGTCCAACTTTGTTATTCATGAATACCATGCTGTCACCTTTCACGAAAGCCAGGTTGGTACGCGTTTTGGAGAATTTTAACACTTACTAGAAATACTCTTTCTTGACTTTTCTTCACTGTTCTATAGCCTTTGACATATATCAAGTTTTAGCATTATAATAAGTTCCAATGAGCACGTCATGGTAAGCCAAAACACATCAGCTTGATTTGTTTTGGCTTTTCATTTCCGCGAATTGTATCAAATAACTTCTGATTATGGTCTATTTGGCAGAGGACTTTCGTTTTGTGTCGCTTGATGAAGAAACCTGGGGGAACAACTGAAGATGGAGGTGATGAAGGGGAGAGCAGTAGAATCATGGTTTCTGGCTATGAGCATCAGTCAATAGCAGGAGGCATTCCTTCAGTAAGCTGAAACATTCTTTACAACAAATTAACACTCTGTCATGTGATAATGCTGACAATTGATACTTGTGTGTATTTTCAGAGAAGTACTTCTACTGGAATAGAAACGACCTTACAGCAAGACCAAACGTCTTTTCCAAACTACTCATATGATGACGCGTATTTTAGAAATGAATCTAACATTGAGCATATTTCATATGAAACTACTCAGGAGGAGGAATTCCTGAATTCTATTTTTGTTCATGACGGTTATGTTAATAATGAACAAAATATAAATACCTTCTACAATACTTTCACCCAATCGGAGTCATTGAGAAAAGTATACCGTGAAAGTAGTGATACGGATGCTGAGGCCGTCTCCGAACAGGTAAAGATATACTGTCCAAATTTTTCCAATGATACAATGAGCATCTCCATTTGTTTCTGAACTGTCCTATTACTTTACATTTGACTTCTTTATTTCCTTCTGAAATCATTGCAGGGTGATAATATTATGAATATTTCAACAGTGTTTAGTAGATATGTTAACGTAGACGAATACCATTCATCAAAAGGGTTTGATTCTGAATTATCAGACGTGGATGTCGAGGAAGGTGTAGGCATGTCATCTTCCGTCCATGAAACAAACCAAGAGAAAAAGAAGAAAAAGAAGAGCATATTTTCTTTCTTCTAATCATCACAGAGGAAGGTTTCAAAGAATGCAGTATTCCATGTAGAGGTGAGAAAATCAAACAGATTATTAGAAAAATGAAGATTAGTTTCTTGACGAATGAGGCAGATGCTTCATTTGAACTGATTTTCACTTTAACATGCTATTGATATACCATGCTGCATTTGATGTATTGTGTAGGCTCGGAAGGATTTTTTCATTGTGAATTAGAAGAAAAATCAGAAAAAGGCTCAAAATAGTTCAAGAGAGAACTTGGAGCCATCAATGTTCTGATAACACTAGAAAAGGTTCTTTCCTCTATATGGAGACAACTTCATCAAGCAAAAGCCTATTTCCATAGTTGTTATATCTTGTCAACGTAGTTTTAGGGGTTTTTATGTGTGTTTGATAACGTTATATGGGAAGTATGATCTCGTGTTACAACTTATAAGTACNTATAGTATATGTGAAGGTTGATGGTGAGTGCTACCACAGTTCATCATTGTAAGATGTATACACATTTGTTGCCTTTTATAAGTCATTAATTTTCTAATTGCAATCTTAATATCTTTGTAATTAAAGTAAGATGCAAACCCCTGAAGTTGTTGTCGAAGATCACAATAGCACTACAGTGTTTCAAAGATTCTTTATCACTAGGGATGGCAACGGGTCGGGTCGGGCACGGATAGTGTCTACCCGC